>NW_026960663.1:0-71894 GCF_021018805.1 Prinia subflava | reverse complement strand
AACAGGGCTTGTGTCTTGAGAAAACAAACACAGCAACCGAAAACCATAGTGTTCTACAGAGCTCTTCCATGGAAAACAAGCAATTTAGATCCTAAAACCTTTGCTCTTGCTCTGCAGACGAGGAATACACCAACTGGTACAAAATATACTTCACTTGTGGAAAAGGGGCAAGAAAGTGTCTGCAGCAGCTTTTCTGCTCGCTGGAAACTCAGACAACCAACAAGACTTGTGTCTTGAGAAAACCAACACAATAACAGCAAAGCATAGTGTTCTACAGAGCTCTTCCATGGAAATCAAGCAATTTAAGTCCTAAAACCTTTGCTCTTGCTTTGCAGACGAGGAATACACCAACTGGTACAAAATATACGTCAGTAGTGGAGAAAGCAGGTACGTGTCTTCAAGAGCTTCTCTGCTTGCTGCAAACACAGACAACCAACAGGGCTTGTGTCTTGAGAAAACCAACACAGCAACAGCAAAGCATAGTGTTCTACATAGCTCTTCCATGGAAAACAAGCAATTTAGATCCTAAAACCTTTGCTCTTGCTCTGCAGACGAAGAATACACAAACTGGTACAAAATATACTTCACTTGTGGAAAAGGAGCAAGAAAGTGTCTGCAGCAGCTTCTCTGCTTGCTGAAAACACAGGGAACAAACAGGGCTTGTGTCTTGAGAAAACAAACACAGCAACCGAAAACCATAGTGTTCTACATAGCTCTTCCATGGAAAACAAGCAATTTAGATCCTAAAACCTTTGCTCTTGCTCTGCAGACGAGGAATACACCAACTGGTACAAAATATACTTCACTTGTGGAAAAGGGGCAAGAAAGTGTCTGCAGCAGCTTTTCTGCTCGCTGGAAACTCAGACTACCAACAAGACTTGTGTCTTGAGAAAACCAACACAGTAACAGCAAAGCATAGTGTTCTACAGAGCTCTTCCATGGAAATCAAGCAATTTAAGTCCTAAAACCTTTGCTCTTGCTTTGCAGACGAGGAACACACCAACTGGTACAAAATATACGTCAGTAGTGGAGAAAACAGGTACGTGTCTTCAAGAGCATCTCTGCTTGCTGAAAACACAGGGAACAAACAGGGCTTGTGTCTTTAGAAAACCAACACAGCAACAGCAAAGCATAGTGTTCTTAATAGCTCTTCCAATGAAATCAAGCAATTTAGGTCCTAAAACATTTGATCCGTCTCTGCAGACGAGGAACACACCAACTGGTACAAAATATACTTCACTTGTGAAAAAGGGGCAAGAAAGTGTCTGCAGCAGCTTCTCTGCTTGCTGCAAACACAGACAACCAACAGGACTTGTGTCTTGAGAAAACCAACACAGCAACAGCAAAGCATAGTGTTCTACATAGCTCTTCCATGGAAAACAAGCAATTTAGATCCTAAACCTTTGCTCTTGCTCTGCAGACGAGGAATACACAAACTGGTACAAAATATACTTCACTAGTGGAAAAGGAGCAAGAAAGTGTCTGCAGCAGCTTCTCTGCTTGCTGAAAACACAGAGAACAAACAGGGCTTGTGTCTTGAGAAAACAAACACAGCAACCGAAAACCATAGTGTTCTACAGAGCTCTTCCATGGAAAACAAGCAATTTAGATCCTAAAACCTTTGCTCTTGCTCTGCAGACGAGGAATACACCAACTGGTACAAAATATACTTCACTTGTGGAAAAGGGGCAAGAAAGTGTCTGCAGCAGCTTTTCTGCTCGCTGGAAACACATACAACTAACAAGGCTTGTGTCTTGAGAAAACCAACACAGCAACAGCAAAGCACAGTGTTCTACATATCTCTTCCAAGGAAATCAAGCAATTTAGGTCCTAAAACCTTTGCTCCTGCTCTCCAGACGAGGAATACACCAACTGGTACAAAATATACGTCAGTAGTGGAGAAAGCAGGTACGTGTCTTCAAGAGCTTCTCTGCTCGCTGCAAGTACAGAGAACAAACAGGGTTTGTTTCTTGAGAAAACCGACACAGCAACAGCAAAGCATAGTGTTCTACAGAGCTCTTCCATGGAAATCAAGCAATTTAGGTCCTAAAACCTTTGCTCTTGCTCTCCAGACGAGGAATACACCAACTGGTACAAAATATACTTCACTAGTGGAAAAGGAGCAAGAAAGTGTCTGCAGCAGCTTCTCTGCTTGCTGAAAACACAGAGAACAAACAGGGCTTGTGTCTTGAGAAAACAAACACAACAACCGAAAACCATAGTGTTCTACATAGCTCTTCCATGGAAAACAAGCAATTTAGATCCTAAAACCTTTGCTCTTTCTCTGCAGACGAGGAATACACCAACTGGTACAAAATATACTTCACTTGTGGAAAAGGGGCAAGAAAGTGTCTGCAGCAGCTTTTCTGCTCGCTGGAAACACATACAACTAACAAGGCTTGTGTCTTGAGAAAACCAACACAGTAACAGCAAAGCACAGTGTTCTACATATCTCTTCCAAGGAAATCAAGCAATTTAGGTCCTAAAACCTTTGCTCCTGCTCTCCAGACGAGGAATACACCAACTGGTACAAAATATACGTCAGTAGTGGAGAAAGCAGGTACGTGTCTTCAAGAGCTTCTCTGCTCGCTGCAAGTACAGAGAACAAACAGGGTTTGTTTCTTGAGAAAACCAACACAGCAACAGCAAAGCATAGTGTTCTACAGAGCTCTTCCATGGAAAACAAGCAATTTAGATCCTAAAACCTTTGCTCTTGCTCTGCAGACGAGGAATACACAAACTGGTACAAAATATACTTCACTAGTGGAAAAGGAGCAAGAAAGTGTCTGCAGCAGCTTTTCTGCTTGCTGAAAACACAGAGAACAAACAGGACTTGTGTCTTGAGAAAACAAACACAGCAACCGAAAACCATAGTGTTCTACATAGCTCTTCCATGGAAAACAAGCAATTTAGATCCTAAAACCTTTGCTCTTGCTCTGCAGACGAGGAATACACCAACTGGTACAAAATATACTTCACTTGTGGAAAAGGGACAAGAAAGTGTCTGCAGCAGCTTTTCTGCTCGCTGGAAACTCAGACAACCAACAGGACTTGTGTCTTGAGAAAACCAACACAGTAACAGCAAAGCATAATGTTCTACAGAGCTCTTCCATGGAAATCAAGCAATTTAGGTCCTAAAACCTTTGCTCTTGCTCTGCAGACGAGGAACACACCAACTGGTACAAAATATACTTCACTTGTGAAAAAGGGGCAAGAAAGTGTCTGCAGCAGCTTCTCTGCTTGCTGCAAACACAGACAACCAACAGGACTTGTGTCTTGAGAAAACCAACACAGCAACAGCAAAGCATAGTGTTCTACATAGCTCTTCCATGGAAAACAAGCAATTTAGATCCTAAAACCTTTGCTCTTGCTCTGCAGACGAGGAATACACAAACTGGTACAAAATATACTTCACTAGTGGAAAAGGAGCAAGAAAGTGTCTGCAGCAGCTTCTCTGCTTGCTGAAAACACAGAGAACAAACAGGGCTTGTGTCTTGAGAAAACAAACACAGCAACCGAAAACCATAGTGTTCTACATAGCTCTTCCATGGAAAACAAGCAATTTAGATCCTAAAACCTTTGCTCTTGCTCTGCAGACGAGGAATACACCAACTGGTACAAAATATACTTCACTTGTGGAAAAGGGGCAAGAAAGTGTCTGCAGCAGCTTTTCTGCTCGCTGGAAACTCAGACAACCAACAAGACTTGTGTCTTGAGAAAACCAACACAGCAACAGCAAAGCATAGTGTTCTACAGAGCTCTTCCATGGAAATCAAGCAATTTAAGTCCTAAAACCTTTGCTCTTGCTTTGCAGACGAGGAACACACCAACTGGTACAAAATATACGTCAGTAGTGGAGAAAGCAGGTACGTGACTTCAAGAGCTTCTCTGCTTGCTGAAAACACAGACAACCAACAGGACTTGTGTCTTGAGAAAACCAACACAGCAACAGCAAAGCATAGTGTTCTTAATAGCTCTTCCATGGAAAACAAGCAATTTAGATCCTAAAACCTTTGCTCTTGCTCTGCAGACGAGGAATACACCAACTGGTACAAAATATACTTCACTTGTGGAAAAGGGGCAAGAAAGTGTCTGCAGCAGCTTTTCTGCTCGCTGGAAACACATACAACTAACAAGGCTTGTGTCTTGAGAAAACCAACACAGCAACAGCAAAGCACAGTGTTCTACATATCTCTTCCAAGGAAATCAAGCAATTTAGGTCCTAAAACCTTTGCTCCTGCTCTGCAGACGAGGAATACACCAACTGGTACAAAATATACGTCAGTAGTGGAGAAAGCAGGTTACGTGTCTTCAAGAGCTTCTCTGCTCGCTGCAAGTACAGAGAACAAACAGGGTTTGTTTCTTGAGAAAACCGACACAGCAACAGCAAAGCATAGTGTTCTACAGAGCTCTTCCATGGAAATCAAGCAATTTAGGTCCTAAAACCTTTGCTCTTGCTCTCCAGACGAGGAATACACCAACTGGTACAAAATATACTTCACTAGTAGAAAAGGAGCAAGAAAGTGTCTGCAGCAGCTTCTCTGCTTGCTGAAAACACAGAGAACAAACAGGGCTTGTGTCTTGAGAAAACAAACACAGCAACCGAAAACCATAGTGTTCTACATAGCTCTTCCATGGAAAACAAGCAATTTAGATCCTAAAACCTTTGCTCTTGCTCTGCAGACGAGGAATACACCAACTGGTACAAAATATACTTCACTTGTGGAAAAGGGGCAAGAAAGTGTCTGCAGCAGCTTTTCTGCTCGCTGGAAACACATACAACTAACAAGGCTTGTGTCTTTAGAAAACCAACACAGTAACAGCAAAGCACAGTGTTCTACATATCTCTTCCAAGGAAATCAAGCAATTTAGGTCCTAAAACCTTTGCTCCTGCTCTCCAGACGAGGAATACACCAACTGGTACAAAATATACGTCAGTAGTGGAGAAAGCAGGTACGTGTCTTCAAGAGCTTCTCTGCTCGCTGCAAGTACAGAGAACAAACAGGGTTTGTTTCTTGAGAAAACCAACACAGCAACAGCAAAGCATAGTGTTCTACAGAGCTCTTCCATGGAAATCAAGCAATTTAGGTCCTAACATATTTGCTCTTGCTCTCCAGACGAGGAATACACCAACTGGTACAAAATATACTTCACTAGTGGAAAAGGAGCAAGAAAGTGTCTGCAGCAGCTTCTCTGCTTGCTGAAAACACAGAGAACAAACAGGGCTTGTGTCTTGAGAAAACAAACACAGCAACCGAAAACCATAGTGTTCTACATAGCTCTTCCATGGAAAACAAGCAATTTAGATCCTAAAACCTTTGCTCTTGCTCTGCAGACGAGGAATACACCAACTGGTACAAAATATACTTCACTTGTGGAAAAGGGGCAAGAAAGTGTCTGCAGCAGCTTTTCTGCTCGCTGGAAACACATACAACTAACAAGGCTTGTGTCTTGAGAAAACCAACACAGCAACAGCAAAGCATAGTGTTCTACATAGCTCTTCCATGGAAAACAAGCAATTTAGATCCTAAAACCTTTGCTCTTGCTCTGCAGACGAGGAATACACCAACTGGTACAAAATATACTTCACTTGTGGAAAAGGGGCAAGAAAGTGTCTGCAGCAGCTTTTCTGCTCGCTGGAAACTCAGACAACCAACAAGACTTGTGTCTTGAGAAAACCAACACAGCAACAGCAAAGCATAGTGTTCTACAGAGCTCTTCCATGGAAATCAAGCAATTTAAGTCCTAAAACCTTTGCTCTTGCTTTGCAGACGAGGAACACACCAACTGGTACAAAATATACGTCAGTAGTGGAGAAAGCAGGTACGTGTCTTCAAGAGCTTCTCTGCTTGCTGAAAACACAGGGAACAAACAGGGTTTGTGTCTTGAGAAAACCAACACAGCAACAGCAAAGCATAGTGTTCTTAATAGCCCTTCCATGGAAAACAAGCAATTTAGATCCTAAAACCTTTGCTCTTGCTCTGCAGACGAGGAATACACCAACTGGTACAAAATATACTTCACTAGTGGAAAAGGAGCAAGAAAGTGTCTGCAGCAGCTTCTCTGCTTGCTGCAAACACAGACAACCAACAGGACTTGTGTCTTGAGAAAACCAACACAGTAACAGCAAAGCACAGTGTTCTACATATCTCTTCCAAGGAAATCAAGCAATTTAGGTCCTAAAACCTTTGCTCCTGCTCTCCAGACGAGGAATACACCAACTGGTACAAAATATACGTCAGTAGTGGAGAAAGCAGGTACGTGTCTTCAAGAGCTTCTCTGCTCGCTGCAAGTACAGAGAACAAACAGGGTTTGTTTCTTGAGAAAACCAACACAGCAACAGCAAAGCATAGTGTTCTACAGAGCTCTTCCATGGAAAACAAGCAATTTAGGTCCTAACACATTTGCTCTTACTTGCAGACGAGGAACACACCAACTGGTACAAAATATACTTCACTTGTGAAAAAGGAGCAAGAAAGTGTCTGCAGCAGCTTCTCTGCTTGCTGCAAACACAGACAACCAACAGGACTTGTGTCTTGAGAAAACCAACACAGCAACAGCAAAGCATAGTGTTCTACATAGCTCTTCCATGGAAAACAAGCAATTTAGATCCTAAAACCTTTGCTCTTGCTCTCCAGACGAGGAATACACCAACTGGTACAAAATATACTTCACTAGTGGAAAAGGAGCAAGAAAGTGTCTGCAGCAGCTTCTCTGCTTGCTGAAAACACAGAGAACAAACAGGGCTTGTGTCTTGAGAAAACAAACACAGCAACCGAAAACCATAGTGTTCTACATAGCTCTTCCATGGAAAACAAGCAATTTAGATCCTAAAACCTTTGCTCTTGCTCTGCAGACGAGGAATACACCAACTGGTACAAAATATACTTCACTTGTGGAAAAGGGGCAAGAAGTGTCTGCAGCAGCTTCTCTGCTTGCTGCAAACACAGACAACCAACAGGACTTGTGTCTTGAGAAAACCAACACAGCAACAGCAAAGCACAGTGTTCTACATAGCTCTTCCATGGAAAACAAGCAATTTAGATCCTAAAACCTTTGTCTTGCTCTGCAGAAGAGGAATACACCAACTGGTACAAAATATACTTCACTTGTGGAAAAGGGGCAAGAAAGTGTCTGCAGCAGCTTCTCTGCTTGCTGAAAACACAGGGAACAAACAGGGTTTGTGTCTTTAGAAAACCAACACAGCAACAGCAAAGCATAGTGTTCTACATAGCTCTTCCATGGAAAACAAGCAATTTAGATCCTAAAACCTTTGCTCTTGCTCTGCAGACGAGGAATACACCAACTGGTACAAAATATACTTCACTTGTGGAAAAGGGGCAAGAAAGTGTCTGCAGCAGCTTCTCTGCTTGCTGAAAACACAGGGAACAAACATGGTTTGTGTCTGAGAAAACCAACACAATAACAGCAAAGCACAGTGTTCTACATATCTCTTCCAAGGAAATCAAGCAATTTAGGTCCTAAAACCTTTGCTCCTGCTCTCCAGACGAGGAATACACCAACTGGTACAAAATATACTTCACTAGTGGAAAAGGAGCAAGAAAGTGTCTGCAGCAGCTTCTCTGCTTGCTGAAAACACAGAGAACAAACAGGGCTTGTGTCTTTAGAAAACCAACACAGCAACAGCAAAGCATAGTGTTCTACATAGCTCTTCCATGGAAAACAAGCAATTTAGATCCTAAAACCTTTGCTCTTGCTCTGCAGACGAGGAATACACCAACTGGTACAAAATATACTTCACTTGTGGAAAAGGGGCAAGAAAGTGTCTGCAGCAGCTTTTCTGCTCGCTGGAAACTCAGACAACCAACAAGACTTGTGTCTTGAGAAAACCAACACAATAACAGCAAAGCACAGTGTTCTACATATCTCTTCCAAGGAAATCAAGCAATTTAGGTCCTAAAACCTTTGCTCCTGCTCTCCAGACGAGGAATACACCAACTGGTACAAAATATACTTCACTAGTGGAAAAGGAGCAAGAAAGTGTCTGCAGCAGCTTCTCTGCTTGCTGAAAACACAGGGAACAAACAGGGCTTGTGTCTTGAGAAAACAAACACAGCAACCGAAAACCATAGTGTTCTACAGAGCTCTTCCATGGAAACAAGCAATTTAGATCCTAAAACCTTTGCTCTTGCTCTGCAGACGAGGAATACACCAACTGGTACAAAATATACTTCAGTTGTGGAACAGGGGCAAGAAAGTGTCTGCAGCAGCTTTTCTGCTCGCTGGAAACACATACAACTAACAAGGCTTGTGTCTTGAGAAAACCAACACAGTAACAGCAAAGCACAGTGTTCTACATATCTCTTCCAAGGAAATCAAGCAATTTAGGTCCTAAAACCTTTGCTCCTGCTCTCCAGACGAGGAATACACCAACTGGTACAAAATATACGTCAGTAGTGGAGAAAGCAGGTACGTGTCTTCAAGAGCTTCTCTGCTCGCTGCAAGTACAGAGAACAAACAGGGTTTGTTTCTTGAGAAAACCAACACAGCAACAGCAAAGCATAGTGTTCTACAGAGCTCTTCCATGGAAATCAAGCAATTTAGGTCCTAACACATTTGCTCTTGCTTTGCAGACGAGGAACACACCAACTGGTTACAAAATATACTTCACTTGTGAAAAAGGAGCAAGAAAGTGTCTGCAGCAGCTTCTCTGCTTGCTGCAAACACAGGACAACCAACAGGACTTGTGTCTTGAGAAAACCAACACAGCAACAGCAAAGCATAGTGTTCTACATAGCTCTTCCATGGAAAACAAGCAATTTAGATCCTAAAACCTTTGCTCTTGCTCTGCAGAAGAGGAATACACCAACTGGTACAAAATATACTTCACTTGTGGAAAAGGGGCAAGAAAGTGTCTGCAGCAGCTTCTCTGCTTGCTGAAAACACAGGGAACAAACAGGGTTTGTGTCTTTAGAAAACCAACACAGCAACAGCAAAGCATAGTGTTCTACAGAGCTCTTCCATGGAAAACAAGCAATTTAGATCCTAAAACCTTTGCTCTTGCTCTGCAGACGAGGAATACACCAACTGGTACAAAATATACTTCACTTGTGGAAAAGGGGCAAGAAAGTGTCTGCAGCAGCTTTTCTGCTCGCTGAAACTCAGACAACCAACAAGACTTGTGTCTTGAGAAAACCAACACAATAACAGCAAAGCATAGTGTTCTACAGAGCTCTTCCATGGAAATCAAGCAATTTAAGTCCTAAAACCTTTGCTCTTGCTTTGCAGACGAGGAACACACCAACTGGTACAAAATATACGTCAGTAGTGGAGAAAGCAGGTTACGTGTCTTCAAGAGCTTCTCTGCTTGCTGCAAACACAGACAACCAACAGGGCTTGTGTCTTGAGAAAACCAACACAGCAACAGCAAAGCATAGTGTTCTACATAGCTCTTCCATGGAAAACAAGCAATTTAGATCCTAAAACCTTTGCTCTTGCTCTGCAGACGAAGAATACACAAACTGGTACAAAATATACTTCACTAGTGGAAAAGGAGCAAGAAAGTGTCTGCAGCAGCTTCTCTGCTTGCTGAAAACACAGGGAACAAACAGGGCTTGTGTCTTGAGAAAACAAACACAGCAACCGAAAACCATAGTGTTCTACAGAGCTCTTCCATGGAAAACAAGCAATTTAGATCCTAAAACCTTTGCTCTTGCTCTGCAGACGAGGAATACACCAACTGGTACAAAATATACTTCACTTGTGGAAAAGGGGCAAGAAAGTGTCTGCAGCAGCTTTTCTGCTCGCTGGAAACACATACAACTAACAAGGCTTGTGTCTTGAGAAAACCAACACAGCAACAGCAAAGCACAGTGTTCTACATATCTCTTCCAAGGAAATCAAGCAATTTAGGTCCTAAAACCTTTGCTCCTGCTCTCCAGACGAGGAATACACCAACTGGTACAAAATATACGTCAGTAGTGGAGAAAGCAGGTACGTGTCTTCAAGAGCTTCTCTGCTCGCTGCAAGTACAGAGAACAAACAGGGTTTGTTTCTTGAGAAAACCGACACAGCAACAGCAAAGCATAGTGTTCTACAGAGCTCTTCCATGGAAATCAAGCAATTTAGGTCCTAAAACCTTTGCTCTTGCTCTCCAGACGAGGAATACACAAACTGGTACAAAATATACTTCACTAGTGGAAAAGGAGCAAGAAAGTGTCTGCAGCAGCTTCTCTGCTTGCTGAAAACACAGAGAACAAACAGGGCTTGTGTCTTGAGAAAACAAACACAGCAACCGAAAACCATAGTGTTCTACATAGCTCTTCCATGGAAAACAAGCAATTTAGATCCTAAAACCTTTGCTCTTGCTCTGCAGACGAGGAATACACCAACTGGTACAAAATATACTTCACTTGTGGAAAAGGGGCAAGAAAGTGTCTGCAGCAGCTTCTCTGCTTGCTGCAAACACAGACAACCCAACAGGACTTGTGTCTTGAGAAAACCAACACAGCAACAGCAAAGCACAGTGTTCTACATAGCTCTTCCATGGAAAACAAGCAATTTAGATCCTAAAACCTTTGCTCTTGCTCTGCAGAAGAGGAATACACCAACTGGTACAAAATATACTTCACTTGTGGAAAAGGGGCAAGAAAGTGTCTGCAGCAGCTTCTCTGCTTGCTGAAAACACAGGGAACAAACAGGGTTTGTGTCTTTAGAAAACCAACACAGCAACAGCAAAGCATAGTGTTCTACATAGCTCTTCCATGGAAAACAAGCAATTTAGATCCTAAAACCTTTGCTCTTGCTCTGCAGACAAGGAATACACCAACTGGTACAAAATATACTTCACTTGTGGAAAAGGGGCAAGAAAGTGTCTGCAGCAGCTTCTCTGCTTGCTGAAAACACAGGGAACAAACAGGGTTTGTGTCTTGAGAAAACCAACACAGCAACAGCAAAGCACAGTGTTCTACATATCTCTTCCAAGGAAATCAAGCAATTTAGGTCCTAAAACCTTTGCTCCTGCTCTCCAGACGAGGAATACACCAACTGGTACAAAATATACTTCACTAGTGGAGAAAGCAGGTACGTGTCTTCAAGAGCTTCTCTGCTCGCTGCAAGTACAGAGAACAAACAGGGTTTGTTTCTTGAGAAAACCAACACAGCAACAGCAAAGCATAGTGTTCTACAGAGCTCTTCCATGGAAATCAAGCAATTTAGGTCCTAACACATTTGCTCTTGCTTTGCAGACGAGGAACACACCAACTGGTACAAAATATACTTCACTTGTGAAAAAGGAGCAAGAAAGTGTCTGCAGCAGCTTCTCTGCTTGCTGCAAACACAGACAACCAACAGGACTTGTGTCTTGAGAAAACCAACACAGCAACAGCAAAGCATTGTGTTCTACAGAGCTCTTCCATGGAAAACAAGCAATTTAGATCCTAAAACCTTTGCTCTTGCTCTGCAGACGAAGAATACACAAACTGGTACAAAATATACTTCACTAGTGGAAAAGGAGCAAGAAAGTGTCTGCAGCAGCTTCTCTGCTTGCTGAAAACACAGGGAACAAACAGGGCTTGTGTCTTGAGAAAACAAACACAGTAACCGAAAACCATAGTGTTCTACATAGCTCTTCCATGGAAAACAAGCAATTTAGATCCTAAAACCTTTGCTCTTGCTCTGCAGACGAGGAATACACCAACTGGTACAAAATATACTTCACTTGTGGAAAAGGGGCAAGAAAGTGTCTGCAGCAGCTTTTCTGCTCGCTGGAGACACATACAACTAACAAGGCTTGTGTCTTGAGAAAACCAACACAGCAACAGCAAAGCACAGTGTTCTACATATCTCTTCCAAGGAAATCAAGCAATTTAGGTCCTAAAACCTTTGCTCCTGCTCTCCAGACGAGGAATACACCAACTGGTACAAAATATACGTCAGTAGTGGAGAAAGCAGGTACGTGTCTTCAAGAGCTTCTCTGCTCGCTGCAAGTACAGAGAACAAACAGGGTTTGTTTCTTGAGAAAACCGACACAGCAACAGCAAAGCATAGTGTTCTACAGAGCTCTTCCATGGAAATCAAGCAATTTAGGTCCTAAAACCTTTGCTCTTGCTCTCCAGACGAGGAATACACCAACTGGTACAAAATATACTTCACTAGTGGAAAAGGAGCAAGAAAGTGTCTGCAGCAGCTTCTCTGCTTGCTGAAAACACAGAGAACAAACAGGGCTTGTGTCTTGAGAAAACAAACACAGCAACCGAAAACCATAGTGTTCTACATAGCTCTTCCATGGAAAACAAGCAATTTAGATCCTAAAACCTTTGCTCTTGCTCTGCAGACGAGGAATACACCAACTGGTACAAAATATACTTCACTTGTGGAAAAGGGGCAAGAAAGTGTCTGCAGCAGCTTCTCTGCTTGCTGCAAACACAGACAACCAACAGGACTTGTGTCTTGAGAAAACCAACACAGCAACAGCAAAGCACAGTGTTCTACATAGCTCTTCCATGGAAAACAAGCAATTTAGATCCTAAAACCTTTGCTCTTGCTCTGCAGAAGAGGAATACACCAACTGGTACAAAATATACTTCACTTGTGGAAAAGGGGCAAGAAAGTGTCTGCAGCAGCTTCTCTGCTTGCTGAAAACACAGGGAACAAACAGGGTTTGTGTCTTTAGAAAACCAACACAGCAACAGCAAAGCATAGTGTTCTACATAGCTCTTCCATGGAAAACAAGCAATTTAGATCCTAAAACCTTTGCTCTTGCTCTGCAGACGAGGAATACACCAACTGGTACAAAATATACTTCACTTGTGGAAAAGGGGCAAGAAAGTGTCTGCAGCAGCTTCTCTGCTTGCTGAAAACACAGAGAACAAACAGGGTTTGTGTCTTGAGAAAACCAACACAGCAACAGCAAAGCACAGTGTTCTACATATCTCTTCCAAGGAAATCAAGCAATTTAGGTCCTAAAACCTTTGCTCCTGCTCTCCAGACGAGGAATACACCAACTGGTACAAAATATACTTCACTAGTGGAAAAGGAGCAAGAAAGTGTCTGCAGCAGCTTCTCTGCTTGCTGTAAACACAGAGAACAAACAGGGTTTGTGTCTTTAGAAAACCAACACAGCAACAGCAAAGCATAGTGTTCTACATAGCTCTTCCATGGAAAACAAGCAATTTAGATCCTAAAACCTTTGCTCTTGCTCTGCAGACGAGGAATACACCAACTGGTACAAAATATACTTCACTTGTGGAAAAGGGGCAAGAAAGTGTCTGCAGCAGCTTTTCTGCTCGCTGGAAACTCAGACAACCAACAAGACTTGTGTCTTGAGAAAACCAACACAATAACAGCAAAGCACAGTGTTCTACATATCTCTTCCAAGGAAATCAAGCAATTTAGGTCCTAAAACCTTTGCTCCTGCTCTCCAGACGAGGAATACACCAACTGGTACAAAATATACTTCACTAGTGGAAAAGGAGCAAGAAAGTGTCTGCAGCAGCTTCTCTGCTTGCTGAAAACACAGGGAAGAAACAGGGCTTGTGTCTTGAGAAAACAAACACAGCAACCGAAAACCATAGTGTTCTACAGAGCTCTTCCATGGAAAACAAGCAATTTAGATCCTAAAACCTTTGCTCTTGCTCTGCAGACGAGGAATACACCAACTGGTACAAAATATACTTCACTTGTGGAAAAGGGGCAAGAAAGTGTCTGCAGCAGCTTTTCTGCTCGCTGGAAACTCAGACAACCAACAAGACTTGTGTCTTGAGAAAACCAACACAATAACAGCAAAGCATAGTGTTCTACAGAGCTCTTCCATGGAAATCAAGCAATTTAAGTCCTAAAACCTTTGCTCTTGCTTTGCAGACGAGGAACACACCAACTGGTACAAAATATACGTCAGTAGTGGAGAAAGCAGGTACGTGTCTTCAAGAGCTTCTCTGCTTGCTGAAAACACAGGGAACAAACAGGGTTTGTGTCTTGAGAAAACCAACACAGCAACAGCAAAGCATAGTGTTCTTAATAGCTCTTCCATGGAAAACAAGCAATTTAGATCCTAAAACCTTTGCTCTTGCTCTGCAGACGAGGAATACACCAACTGGTACAAAATATACTTCACTAGTGGAAAAGGAGCAAGAAAGTGTCTGCAGCAGCTTCTCTGCTTGCTGCAAACACAGACAACCAACAGGACTTGTGTCTTGAGAAAACCAACACAGTAACAGCAAAGCACAGTGTTCTACATATCTCTTCCAAGGAAATCAAGCAATTTAGGTCCTAAAACCTTTGCTCCTGCTCTCCAGACGAGGAATACACCAACTGGTACAAAATATACGTCAGTAGTGGAGAAAGCAGGTACGTGTCTTCAAGAGCTTCTCTGCTCGCTGCAAGTACAGAGAACAAACAGGGTTTGTTTCTTGAGAAAACCAACACAGCAACAGCAAAGCATAGTGTTCTACAGAGCTCTTCCATGGAAAACAAGCAATTTAGGTCCTAACACATTTGCTCTTGCTTTGCAGACGAGGAACACACCAACTGGTACAAAATATACTTCACTTGTGAAAAAGGAGCAAGAAAGTGTCTGCAGCAGCTTCTCTGCTTGCTGCAAACACAGACAACCAACAGGACTTGTGTCTTGAGAAAACCAACACAGCAACAGCAAAGCATAGTGTTCTACATAGCTCTTCCATGGAAAACAAGCAATTTAGATCCTAAAACCTTTGCTCTTGCTCTCCAGACGAGGAATACACCAACTGGTACAAAATATACTTCACTAGTGGAAAAGGAGCAAGAAAGTGTCTGCAGCAGCTTCTCTGCTTGCTGAAAACACAGAGAACAAACAGGGCTTGTGTCTTGAGAAAACAAACACAGCAACCGAAAACCATAGTGTTCTACAGAGCTCTTCCATGGAAAACAAGCAATTTAGATCCTAAAACCTTTGCTCTTGCTCTGCAGACGAGGAATACACCAACTGGTACAAAATATACTTCACTTGTGGAAAAGGGGCAAGAAAGTGTCTGCAGCAGCTTCTCTGCTTGCTGCAAACACAGACAACCAACAGGACTTGTGTCTTGAGAAAACCAACACAGCAACAGCAAAGCACAGTGTTCTACATAGCTCTTCCATGGAAAACAAGCAATTTAGATCCTAAAACCTTTGCTCTTGCTCTGCAGAAGAGGAATACACCAACTGGTACAAAATATACTTCACTTGTGGAAAAGGGGCAAGAAAGTGTCTGCAGCAGCTTCTCTGCTTGCTGAAAACACAGGGAACAAACAGGGTTTGTGTCTTGAGAAAACCAACACAGCAACAGCAAAGCATAGTGTTCTACATAGCTCTTCCATGGAAAACAAGCAATTTAGATCCTAAAACCTTTGCTCTTGCTCTCCAGACGAGGAATACACCAACTGGTACAAAATATACTTCACTAGTGGAAAAGGAGCAAGAAAGTGTCTGCAGCAGCTTCTCTGCTTGCTGAAAACACAGAGAACAAACAGGGCTTGTGTCTTGAGAAAACCAACACAGCAACAGCAAAGCATAGTGTTCTACATAGCTCTTCCATGGAAAACAAGCAATTTAGATCCTAAAACCTTTGCTCTTGCTCTGCAGACGAGGAATACACCAACTGGTACAAAATATACTTCACTTGTGGAAAAGGGGCAAGAAAGTGTCTGCAGCAGCTTTTCTGCTCGCTGGAAACTCAGACAACCAACAAGACTTGTGTCTTGAGAAAACCAACACAATAACAGCAAAGCACAGTGTTCTACATATCTCTTCCAAGGAAATCAAGCAATTTAGGTCCTAAAACCTTTGCTCCTGCTCTCCAGACGAGGAATACACCAACTGGTACA
Source organism: Prinia subflava (assembly GCF_021018805.1). NCBI lineage: Eukaryota > Metazoa > Chordata > Aves > Passeriformes > Cisticolidae > Prinia > Prinia subflava. The sequence continues at coordinate 56,091 of NW_026960663.1, read as the reverse complement.
AAATATACTTCACTAGTGGAAAAGGAGCAAGAAAGTGTCTGCAGCAGCTTCTCTGCTTGCTGAAAACACAGGGAACAAACAGGGCTTGTGTCTTGAGAAAACAAACACAGCAACCGAAAACCATAGTGTTCTACAGAGCTCTTCCATGGAAAACAAGCAATTTAGATCCTAAAACCTTTGCTCTTGCTCTGCAGACGAGGAATACACCAACTGGTACAAAATATACTTCAGTTGTGGAAAAGGGGCAAGAAAGTGTCTGCAGCAGCTTTTCTGCTCGCTGGAAACACATACAACTAACAAGGCTTGTGTCTTGAGAAAACCAACACAGTAACAGCAAAGCACAGTGTTCTACATATCTCTTCCAAGGAAATCAAGCAATTTAGGTCCTAAAACCTTTGCTCCTGCTCTCCAGACGAGGAATACACCAACTGGTACAAAATATACGTCAGTAGTGGAGAAAGCAGGTACGTGTCTTCAAGAGCTTCTCTGCTCGCTGCAAGTACAGAGAACAAACAGGGTTTGTTTCTTGAGAAAACCAACACAGCAACAGCAAAGCATAGTGTTCTACAGAGCTCTTCCATGGAAATCAAGCAATTTAGGTCCTAACACATTTGCTCTTGCTTTGCAGACGAGGAACACACCAACTGGTACAAAATATACTTCACTTGTGAAAAAGGAGCAAGAAAGTGTCTGCAGCAGCTTCTCTGCTTGCTGCAAACACAGACAACCAACAGGACTTGTGTCTTGAGAAAACCAACACAGCAACAGCAAAGCATAGTGTTCTACATAGCTCTTCCATGGAAAACAAGCAATTTAGATCCTAAAACCTTTGCTCTTGCTCTGCAGAAGAGGAATACACCAACTGGTACAAAATATACTTCACTTGTGGAAAAGGGGCAAGAAAGTGTCTGCAGCAGCTTCTCTGCTTGCTGAAAACACAGGGAACAAACAGGGTTTGTGTCTTTAGAAAACCAACACAGCAACAGCAAAGCATAGTGTTCTACAGAGCTCTTCCATGGAAAACAAGCAATTTAGATCCTAAAACCTTTGCTCTTGCTCTGCAGACGAGGAATACACCAACTGGTACAAAATATACTTCACTTGTGGAAAAGGGGCAAGAAAGTGTCTGCAGCAGCTTTTCTGCTCGCTGGAAACTCAGACAACCAACAAGACTTGTGTCTTGAGAAAACCAACACAATAACAGCAAAGCATAGTGTTCTACAGAGCTCTTCCATGGAAATCAAGCAATTTAAGTCCTAAAACCTTTGCTCTTGCTTTGCAGACGAGGAACACACCAACTGGTACAAAATATACGTCAGTAGTGGAGAAAGCAGGTACGTGTCTTCAAGAGCTTCTCTGCTTGCTGCAAACACAGACAACCAACAGGGGCTTGTGTCTTGAGAAAACCAACACAGCAACAGCAAAGCATAGTGTTCTACATAGCTCTTCCATGGAAAACAAGCAATTTAGATCCTAAAACCTTTGCTCTTGCTCTGCAGACGAAGAATACACAAACTGGTACAAAATATACTTCACTAGTGGAAAAGGAGCAAGAAAGTGTCTGCAGCAGCTTCTCTGCTTGCTGAAAACACAGGGAACAAACAGGGCTTGTGTCTTGAGAAAACAAACACAGCAACCGAAAACCATAGTGTTCTACAGAGCTCTTCCATGGAAAACAAGCAATTTAGATCCTAAAACCTTTGCTCTTGCTCTGCAGACGAGGAATACACCAACTGGTACAAAATATACTTCACTTGTGGAAAAGGGGCAAGAAAGTGTCTGCAGCAGCTTTTCTGCTCGCTGGAAACACATACAACTAACAAGGCTTGTGTCTTGAGAAAACCAACACAGCAACAGCAAAGCACAGTGTTCTACATATCTCTTCCAAGGAAATCAAGCAATTTAGGTCCTAAAACCTTTGCTCCTGCTCTCCAGACGAGGAATACACCAACTGGTACAAAATATACGTCAGTAGTGGAGAAAGCAGGTACGTGTCTTCAAGAGCTTCTCTGCTCGCTGCAAGTACAGAGAACAAACAGGGTTTGTTTCTTGAGAAAACCGACACAGCAACAGCAAAGCATAGTGTTCTACAGAGCTCTTCCATGGAAATCAAGCAATTTAGGTCCTAAAACCTTTGCTCTTGCTCTCCAGACGAGGAATACACAAACTGGTACAAAATATACTTCACTAGTGGAAAAGGAGCAAGAAAGTGTCTGCAGCAGCTTCTCTGCTTGCTGAAAACACAGAGAACAAACAGGGCTTGTGTCTTGAGAAAACAAACACAGCAACCGAAAACCATAGTGTTCTACATAGCTCTTCCATGGAAAACAAGCAATTTAGATCCTAAAACCTTTGCTCTTGCTCTGCAGACGAGGAATACACCAACTGGTACAAAATATACTTCACTTGTGGAAAAGGGGCAAGAAAGTGTCTGCAGCAGCTTCTCTGCTTGCTGCAAACACAGACAACCAACAGGACTTGTGTCTTGAGAAAACCAACACAGCAACAGCAAAGCACAGTGTTCTACATAGCTCTTCCATGGAAAACAAGCAATTTAGATCCTAAAACCTTTGCTCTTGCTCTGCAGAAGAGGAATACACCAACTGGTACAAAATATACTTCACTTGTGGAAAAGGGGCAAGAAAGTGTCTGCAGCAGCTTCTCTGCTTGCTGAAAACACAGGGAACAAACAGGGTTTGTGTCTTTAGAAAACCAACACAGCAACAGCAAAGCATAGTGTTCTACATAGCTCTTCCATGGAAAACAAGCAATTTAGATCCTAAAACCTTTGCTCTTGCTCTGCAGACAAGGAATACACCAACTGGTACAAAATATACTTCACTTGTGGAAAAGGGGCAAGAAAGTGTCTGCAGCAGCTTCTCTGCTTGCTGAAAACACAGGGAACAAACAGGGTTTGTGTCTTGAGAAAACCAACACAGCAACAGCAAAGCACAGTGTTCTACATATCTCTTCCAAGGAAATCAAGCAATTTAGGTCCTAAAACCTTTGCTCCTGCTCTCCAGACGAGGAATACACCAACTGGTACAAAATATACTTCACTAGTGGAGAAAGCAGGTACGTGTCTTCAAGAGCTTCTCTGCTCGCTGCAAGTACAGAGAACAAACAGGGTTTGTTTCTTGAGAAAACCAACACAGCAACAGCAAAGCATAGTGTTCTACAGAGCTCTTCCATGGAAATCAAGCAATTTAGGTCCTAACACATTTGCTCTTGCTTTGCAGACGAGGAACACACCAACTGGTACAAAATATACTTCACTTGTGAAAAAGGAGCAAGAAAGTGTCTGCAGCAGCTTCTCTGCTTGCTGCAAACACAGACAACCAACAGGACTTGTGTCTTGAGAAAACCAACACAGCAACAGCAAAGCATTGTGTTCTACAGAGCTCTTCCATGGAAAACAAGCAATTTAGATCCTAAAACCTTTGCTCTTGCTCTGCAGACGAAGAATACACAAACTGGTACAAAATATACTTCACTAGTGGAAAAGGAGCAAGAAAGTGTCTGCAGCAGCTTCTCTGCTTGCTGAAAACACAGGGAACAAACAGGGCTTGTGTCTTGAGAAAACAAACACAGCAACCGAAAACCATAGTGTTCTACATAGCTCTTCCATGGAAAACAAGCAATTTAGATCCTAAAACCTTTGCTCTTGCTCTGCAGACGAGGAATACACCAACTGGTACAAAATATACTTCACTTGTGGAAAAGGGGCAAGAAAGTGTCTGCAGCAGCTTTTCTGCTCGCTGGAAACACATACAACTAACAAGGCTTGTGTCTTGAGAAAACCAACACAGCAACAGCAAAGCACAGTGTTCTACATATCTCTTCCAAGGAAATCAAGCAATTTAGGTCCTAAAACCTTTGCTCCTGCTCTCCAGACGAGGAATACACCAACTGGTACAAAATATACGTCAGTAGTGGAGAAAGCAGGTACGTGTCTTCAAGAGCTTCTCTGCTCGCTGCAAGTACAGAGAACAAACAGGGTTTGTTTCTTGAGAAAACCGACACAGCAACAGCAAAGCATAGTGTTCTACAGAGCTCTTCCATGGAAATCAAGCAATTTAGGTCCTAAAACCTTTGCTCTTGCTCTCCAGACGAGGAATACACCAACTGGTACAAAATATACTTCACTAGTGGAAAAGGAGCAAGAAAGTGTCTGCAGCAGCTTCTCTGCTTGCTGAAAACACAGAGAACAAACAGGGCTTGTGTCTTGAGAAAACAAACACAGCAACCGAAAACCATAGTGTTCTACATAGCTCTTCCATGGAAAACAAGCAATTTAGATCCTAAAACCTTTGCTCGTGCTCTGCAGAAGAGGAATACACCAACTGGTACAAAATATACTTCACTTGTGGAAAAGGGGCAAGAAAGTGTCTGCAGCAGCTTCTCTGCTTGCTGAAAACACAGGGAACAAACAGGGTTTGTGTCTTTAGAAAACCAACACAGCAACAGCAAAGCATAGTGTTCTACATAGCTCTTCCATGGAAAACAAGCAATTTAGATCCTAAAACCTTTGCTCTTGCTCTGCAGACGAGGAATACACCAACTGGTACAAAATATACTTCACTTGTGGAAAAGGGGCAAGAAAGTGTCTGCAGCAGCTTCTCTGCTTGCTGAAAACACAGGGAACAAACAGGGTTTGTGTCTTTAGAAAACCAACACAGCAACAGCAAAGCATAGTGTTCTACATAGCTCTTCCATGGAAAACAAGCAATTTAGATCCTAAAACCTTTGCTCTTGCTCTGCAGACGAGGAATACACCAACTGGTACAAAATATACTTCACTTGTGGAAAAGGGGCAAGAAAGTGTCTGCAGCAGCTTCTCTGCTTGCTGAAAACACAGGGAACAAACATGGTTTGTGTCTTGAGAAAACCAACACAGCAACAGCAAAGCACAGTGTTCTACATATCTCTTCCAAGGAAATCAAGCAATTTAGGTCCTAAAACCTTTGCTCCTGCTCTCCAGACGAGGAATACACCAACTGGTACAAAATATACTTCACTAGTGGAAAAGGAGCAAGAAAGTGTCTGCAGCAGCTTCTCTGCTTGCTGAAAACACAGAGAACAAACAGGGTTTGTGTCTTTAGAAAACCAACACAGCAACAGCAAAGCATAGTGTTCTACATAGCTCTTCCATGGAAAACAAGCAATTTAGATCCTAAAACCTTTGCTCTTGCTCTGCAGACGAGGAATACACCAACTGGTACAAAATATACTTCACTTGTGGAAAAGGGGCAAGAAAGTGTCTGCAGCAGCTTTTCTGCTCGCTGGAAACTCAGACAACCAACAAGACCTTTGTCTTGAGAAAACCAACACAATAACAGCAAAGCACAGTGTTCTACATATCTCTTCCAAGGAAATCAAGCAATTTAGGTCCTAAAACCTTTGCTCCTGCTCTCCAGACGAGGAATACACCAACTGGTACAAAATATACTTCACTAGTGGAAAAGGAGCAAGAAAGTGTCTGCAGCAGCTTCTCTGCTTGCTGAAAACACAGGGAACAAACAGGGCTTGTGTCTTGAGAAAACAAACACAGCAACCGAAAACCATAGTGTTCTACAGAGCTCTTCCATGGAAAACAAGCAATTTAGATCCTAAAACCTTTGCTCTTGCTCTGCAGAAGAGGAATACACCAACTGGTACAAAATATACTTCACTTGTGGAAAAGGGGCAAGAAAGTGTCTGCAGCAGCTTTTCTGCTCGCTGGAAACTCAGACAACCAACAAGACTTGTGTCTTGAGAAAACCAACACAATAACAGCAAAGCATAGTGTTCTACAGAGCTCTTCCATGGAAATCAAGCAATTTAAGTCCTAAAACCTTTGCTCTTGCTTTGCAGACGAGGAACACACCAACTGGTACAAAATATACGTCAGTAGTGGAGAAAGCAGGTACGTGTCTTCAAGAGCTTCTCTGCTTGCTGAAAACACAGGGAACAAACAGGGTTTGTGTCTTGAGAAAACCAACACAGCAACAGCAAAGCATAGTGTTCTTAATAGCTCTTCCATGGAAAACAAGCAATTTAGATCCTAAAACCTTTGCTCTTGCTCTGCAGACGAGGAATACACCAACTGGTACAAAATATACTTCACTAGAGGAAAAGGAGCAAGAAAGTGTCTGCAGCAGCTTCTCTGCTTGCTGCAAACACAGACAACCAACAGGACTTGTGTCTTGAGAAAACCAACACAGTAACAGCAAAGCACAGTGTTCTACATATCTCTTCCAAGGAAATCAAGCAATTTAGGTCCTAAAACCTTTGCTCCTGCTCTCCAGACGAGGAATACACCAACTGGTACAAAATATACGTCAGTAGTGGAGAAAGCAGGTACGTGTCTTCAAGAGCTTCTCTGCTCGCTGCAAGTACAGAGAACAAACAGGGTTTGTTTCTTGAGAAAACCAACACAGCAACAGCAAAGCATAGTGTTCTACAGAGCTCTTCCATGGAAAACAAGCAATTTAGATCCTAAAACCTTTGCTCTTGCTCTGCAGACGAGGAATACACCAACTGGTACAAAATATACTTCACTAGTGGAAAAGGAGCAAGAAAGTGTCTGCAGCAGCTTCTCTGCTTGCTGAAAACACAGGGAACAAACAGGGCTTGTGTCTTGAGAAAACAAACACAGCAACCGAAAACCATAGTGTTCTACATAGCTCTTCCATGGAAAACAAGCAATTTAGATCCTAAAACCTTTGCTCTTGCTCTGCAGACGAGGAATACACCAACTGGTACAAAATATACTTCACTTGTGGAAAAGGGGCAAGAAAGTGTCTGCAGCAGCTTTTCTGCTCGCTGGAAACACATACAACTAACAAGGCTTGTGTCTTGAGAAAACCAACACAGCAACAGCAAAGCACAGTGTTCTACATATCTCTTCCAAGGAAATCAAGCAATTTAGATCCTAAAACCTTTGCTCTTGCTCTGCAGAAGAGGAATACACCAACTGGTACAAAATATACTTCACTTGTGGAAAAGGGGCAAGAAAGTGTCTGCAGCAGCTTCTCTGCTTGCTGAAAACACAGGGAACAAACAGGGTTTGTGTCTTTAGAAAACCAACACAGCAACAGCAAAGCATAGTGTTCTACATAGCTCTTCCATGGAAAACAAGCAATTTAGATCCTAAAACCTTTGCTCTTGCTCTGCAGACGAGGAATACACCAACTGGTACAAAATATACTTCACTTGTGGAAAAGGGGCAAGAAAGTGTCTGCAGCAGCTTCTCTGCTTGCTGAAAACACAGGGAACAAACATGGTTTGTGTCTTGAGAAAACCAACACAATAACAGCAAAGCACAGTGTTCTACATATCTCTTCCAAGGAAATCAAGCAATTTAGGTCCTAAAATCTTTGCTCCTGCTCTCCAGAAGAGGAATACACCAACTGGTACAAAATATACTTCACTAGTGGAAAAGGAGCAAGAAAGTGTCTGCAGCAGCTTCTCTGCTTGCTGAAAACACAGAGAACAAACAGGGCTTGTGTCTTTAGAAAACCAACACAGCAACAGCAAAGCATAGTGTTCTACATAGCTCTTCCATGGAAAACAAGCAATTTAGATCCTAAAACCTTTGCTCTTGCTCTGCAGACGAGGAATACACCAACTGGTACAAAATATACTTCACTTGTGGAAAAGGGGCAAGAAAGTGTCTGCAGCAGCTTTTCTGCTCGCTGGAAACTCAGACAACCAACAAGACTTGTGTCTTGAGAAAACCAACACAATAACAGCAAAGCACAGTGTTCTACATATCTCTTCCAAGGAAATCAAGCAATTTAGGTCCTAAAACCTTTGCTCCTGCTCTCCAGACGAGGAATACACCAACTGGTACAAAATATACTTCACTAGTGGAAAAGGAGCAAGAAAGTGTCTGCAGCAGCTTCTCTGCTTGCTGAAAACACAGGGAACAAACAGGGCTTGTGTCTTGAGAAAACAAACACAGCAACCGAAAACCATAGTGTTCTACAGAGCTCTTCCATGGAAAACAAGCAATTTAGATCCTAAAACCTTTGCTCTTGCTCTGCAGACGAGGAATACACCAACTGGTACAAAATATACTTCACTTGTGGAAAAGGGGCAAGAAAGTGTCTGCAGCAGCTTTTCTGCTCGCTGGAAACACATACAACTAACAAGGCTTGTGTCTTGAGAAAACCAACACAGTAACAGCAAAGCACAGTGTTCTACATATCTCTTCCAAGGAAATCAAGCAATTTAGGTCCTAAAACCTTTGCTCCTGCTCTCCAGACGAGGAATACACCAACTGGTACAAAATATACGTCAGTAGTGGAGAAAGCAGGTACGTGTCTTCAAGAGCTTCTCTGCTCGCTGCAAGTACAGAGAACAAACAGGGTTTGTTTCTTGAGAAAACCAACACAGCAACAGCAAAGCATAGTGTTCTACAGAGCTCTTCCATGGAAATCAAGCAATTTAGGTCCTAACACATTTGCTCTTGCTTTGCAGACGAGGAACACACCAACTGGTACAAAATATACTTCACTTGTGAAAAAGGAGCAAGAAAGTGTCTGCAGCAGCTTCTCTGCTTGCTGCAAACACAGACAACCAACAGGACTTGTGTCTTGAGAAAACCAACACAGCAACAGCAAAGCATAGTGTTCTACATAGCTCTTCCATGGAAAACAAGCAATTTAGATCCTAAAACCTTTGCTCTTGCTCTGCAGAAGAGGAATACACCAACTGGTACAAAATATACTTCACTTGTGGAAAAGGGGCAAGAAAGTGTCTGCAGCAGCTTCTCTGCTTGCTGAAAACACAGGGAACAAACAGGGTTTGTGTCTTTAGAAAACCAACACAGCAACAGCAAAGCATAGTGTTCTACAGAGCTCTTCCATGGAAAACAAGCAATTTAGATCCTAAAACCTTTGCTCTTGCTCTGCAGACGAGGAATACACCAACTGGTACAAAATATACTTCACTTGTGGAAAAGGGGCAAGAAAGTGTCTGCAGCAGCTTTTCTGCTCGCTGGAAACTCAGACAACCAACAAGACTTGTGTCTTGAGAAAACCAACACAATAACAGCAAAGCATAGTGTTCTACAGAGCTCTTCCATGGAAATCAAGCAATTTAAGTCCTAAAACCTTTGCTCTTGCTTTGCAGACGAGGAACACACCAACTGGTACAAAATATACGTCAGTAGTGGAGAAAGCAGGTACGTGTCTTCAAGAGCTTCTCTGCTTGCTGCAAACACAGACAACCAACAGGGCTTGTGTCTTGAGAAAACCAACACAGCAACAGCAAAGCATAGTGTTCTACATAGCTCTTCCATGGAAAACAAGCAATTTAGATCCTAAAACCTTTGCTCTTGCTCTGCAGACGAAGAATACACAAACTGGTACAAAATATACTTCACTAGTGGAAAAGGAGCAAGAAAGTGTCTGCAGCAGCTTCTCTGCTTGCTGAAAACACAGGGAACAAACAGGGCTTGTGTCTTGAGAAAACAAACACAGCAACCGAAAACCATAGTGTTCTACAGAGCTCTTCCATGGAAAACAAGCAATTTAGATCCTAAAACCTTTGCTCTTGCTCTGCAGACGAGGAATACACCAACTGGTACAAAATATACTTCACTTGTGGAAAAGGGGCAAGAAAGTGTCTGCAGCAGCTTTTCTGCTCGCTGGAAACACATACAACTAACAAGGCTTGTGTCTTGAGAAAACCAACACAGCAACAGCAAAGCACAGTGTTCTACATATCTCTTCCAAGGAAATCAAGCAATTTAGGTCCTAAAACCTTTGCTCCTGCTCTCCAGACGAGGAATACACCAACTGGTACAAAATATACGTCAGTAGTGGAGAAAGCAGGTACGTGTCTTCAAGAGCTTCTCTGCTCGCTGCAAGTACAGAGAACAAACAGGGTTTGTTTCTTGAGAAAACCGACACAGCAACAGCAAAGCATAGTGTTCTACAGAGCTCTTCCATGGAAATCAAGCAATTTAGGTCCTAAAACCTTTGCTCTTGCTCTCCAGACGAGGAATACACAAACTGGTACAAAATATACTTCACTAGTGGAAAAGGAGCAAGAAAGTGTCTGCAGCAGCTTCTCTGCTTGCTGAAAACACAGAGAACAAACAGGGCTTGTGTCTTGAGAAAACAAACACAGCAACCGAAAACCATAGTGTTCTACATAGCTCTTCCATGGAAAACAAGCAATTTAGATCCTAAAACCTTTGCTCTTGCTCTGCAGACGAGGAATACACCAACTGGTACAAAATATACTTCACTTGTGGAAAAGGGGCAAGAAAGTGTCTGCAGCAGCTTCTCTGCTTGCTGCAAACACAGACAACCAACAGGACTTGTGTCTTGAGAAAACCAACACAGCAACAGCAAAGCACAGTGTTCTACATAGCTCTTCCATGGAAAACAAGCAATTTAGATCCTAAAACCTTTGCTCTTGCTCTGCAGAAGAGGAATACACCAACTGGTACAAAATATACTTCACTTGTGGAAAAGGGGCAAGAAAGTGTCTGCAGCAGCTTCTCTGCTTGCTGAAAACACAGGGAACAAACAGGGTTTGTGTCTTTAGAAAACCAACACAGCAACAGCAAAGCATAGTGTTCTACATAGCTCTTCCATGGAAAACAAGCAATTTAGATCCTAAAACCTTTGCTCTTGCTCTGCAGACAAGGAATACACCAACTGGTACAAAATATACTTCACTTGTGGAAAAGGGGCAAGAAAGTGTCTGCAGCAGCTTCTCTGCTTGCTGAAAACACAGGGAACAAACAGGGTTTGTGTCTTGAGAAAACCAACACAGCAACAGCAAAGCACAGTGTTCTACATATCTCTTCCAAGGAAATCAAGCAATTTAGGTCCTAAAACCTTTGCTCCTGCTCTCCAGACGAGGAATACACCAACTGGTACAAAATATACTTCACTAGTGGAGAAAGCAGGTACGTGTCTTCAAGAGCTTCTCTGCTCGCTGCAAGTACAGAGAACAAACAGGGTTTGTTTCTTGAGAAAACCAACACAGCAACAGCAAAGCATAGTGTTCTACAGAGCTCTTCCATGGAAATCAAGCAATTTAGGTCCTAACACATTTGCTCTTGCTTTGCAGACGAGGAACACACCAACTGGTACAAAATATACTTCACTTGTGAAAAAGGAGCAAGAAAGTGTCTGCAGCAGCTTCTCTGCTTGCTGCAAACACAGACAACCAACAGGACTTGTGTCTTGAGAAAACCAACACAGCAACACCAAAGCATTGTGTTCTACAGAGCTCTTCCATGGAAAACAAGCAATTTAGATCCTAAAACCTTTGCTCTTGCTCTGCAGACGAAGAATACACAAACTGGTACAAAATATACTTCACTAGTGGAAAAGGAGCAAGAAAGTGTCTGCAGCAGCTTCTCTGCTTGCTGAAAACACAGGGAACAAACAGGGCTTGTGTCTTGAGAAAACAAACACAGCAACCGAAAACCATAGTGTTCTACATAGCTCTTCCATGGAAAACAAGCAATTTAGATCCTAAAACCTTTGCTCTTGCTCTGCAGACGAGGAATACACCAACTGGTACAAAATATACTTCACTTGTGGAAAAGGGGCAAGAAAGTGTCTGCAGCAGCTTTTCTGCTCGCTGGAAACACATACAACTAACAAGGCTTGTGTCTTGAGAAAACCAACACAGCAACAGCAAAGCACAGTGTTCTACATATCTCTTCCAAGGAAATCAAGCAATTTAGGTCCTAAAACCTTTGCTCCTGCTCTCCAGACGAGGAATACACCAACTGGTACAAAATATACTTCACTAGTGGAGAAAGCAGGTACGTGTCTTCAAGAGCTTCTCTGCTCGCTGCAAGTACAGAGAACAAACAGGGTTTGTTTCTTGAGAAAACCGACACAGCAACAGCAAAGCATAGTGTTCTACAGAGCTCTTCCATGGAAATCAAGCAATTTAGGTCCTAAAACCTTTGCTCTTGCTCTCCAGACGAGGAATACACCAACTGGTACAAAATATACTTCACTAGTGGAAAAGGAGCAAGAAAGTGTCTGCAGCAGCTTCTCTGCTTGCTGAAAACACAGAGAACAAACAGGGCTTGTGTCTTGAGAAAACAAACACAGCAACCGAAAACCATAGTGTTCTACATAGCTCTTCCATGGAAAACAAGCAATTTAGATCCTAAAACCTTTGCTCTTGCTCTGCAGACGAGGAATACACCAACTGGTACAAAATATACTTCACTTGTGGAAAAGGGGCAAGAAAGTGTCTGCAGCAGCTTCTCTGCTTGCTGCAAACACAGACAACCAACAGGACTTGTGTCTTGAGAAAACCAACACAGCAACAGCAAAGCACAGTGTTCTACATAGCTCTTCCATGGAAAACAAGCAATTTAGATCCTAAAACCTTTGCTCCTGCTCTCCAGACGAGGAATACACCAACTGGTACAAAATATACTTCCCTAGTGGAAAAGGAGCAAGAAAGTGTCTGCAGCAGCTTCTCTGCTTGCTGAAAACACAGAGAACAAACAGGGTTTGTGTCTTTAGAAAACCAACACAGCAACAGCAAAGCATAGTGTTCTACATAGCTCTTCCATGGAAATCAAGCAATTTAGGTCCTAACACATTTGCTCTTGCTTTGCAGACGAGGAACACACCAACTGGTACAAAATATACTTCACTTGTGAAAAAGGAGCAAGAAAGTGTCTGCAGCAGCTTCTCTGCTTGCTGCAAACACAGACAACCAACAGGACTTGTGTCTTGAGAAAACCAACACAGCAACAGCAAAGCATAGTGTTCTACATAGCTCTTCCATGGAAAACAAGCAATTTAGATCCTAAAATCTTTGCTCTTGCTCTGCAGAAGAGGAATACACCAACTGGTACAAAATATACTTCACTTGTGGAAAAGGGGCAAGAAAGTGTCTGCAGCAGCTTCTCTGCTTGCTGAAAACACAGGGAACAAACAGGGTTTGTGTCTTTAGAAAACCAACACAGCAACAGCAAAGCATAGTGTTCTACAGAGCTCTTCCATGGAAAACAAGCAATTTAGATCCTAAAACCTTTGCTCTTGCTCTGCAGACGAGGAATACACCAACTGGTACAAAATATACTTCACTTGTGGAAAAGGGGCAAGAAAGTGTCTGCAGCAGCTTTTCTGCTCGCTGGAAACTCAGACAACCAACAAGACTTGTGTCTTGAGAAAACCAACACAATAACAGCAAAGCATAGTGTTCTACAGAGCTCTTCCATGGAAATCAAGCAATTTAAGTCCTAAAACCTTTGCTCTTGCTTTGCAGACGAGGAACACACCAACTGGTACAAAATATACGTCAGTAGTGGAGAAAGCAGGTACGTGTCTTCAAGAGCTTCTCTGCTTGCTGCAAACACAGACAACCAACAGGGCTTGTGTCTTGAGAAAACCAACACAGCAACAGCAAAGCATAGTGTTCTACATAGCTCTTCCATGGAAAACAAGCAATTTAGATCCTAAAACCTTTGCTCTTGCTCTGCAGACGAAGAATACACAAACTGGTACAAAATATACTTCACTAGTGGAAAAGGAGCAAGAAAGTGTCTGCAGCAGCTTCTCTGCTTGCTGAAAACACAGGGAACAAACAGGGCTTGTGTCTTGAGAAAACAAACACAGCAACCGAAAACCATAGTGTTCTACAGAGCTCTTCCATGGAAAACAAGCAATTTAGATCCTAAAACCTTTGCTCTTGCTCTGCAGACGAGGAATACACCAACTGGTACAAAATATACTTCACTTGTGGAAAAGGGGCAAGAAAGTGTCTGCAGCAGCTTTTCTGCTCGCTGGAAACACATACAACTAACAAGGCTTGTGTCTTGAGAAAACCAACACAGCAACAGCAAAGCACAGTGTTCTACATATCTCTTCCAAGGAAATCAAGCAATTTAGGTCCTAAAACCTTTGCTCCTGCTCTCCAGACGAGGAATACACCAACTGGTACAAAATATACGTCAGTAGTGGAGAAAGCAGGTACGTGTCTTCAAGAGCTTCTCTGCTCGCTGCAAGTACAGAGAACAAACAGGGTTTGTTTCTTGAGAAAACCGACACAGCAACAGCAAAGCATAGTGTTCTACAGAGCTCTTCCATGGAAATCAAGCAATTTAGGTCCTAAAACCTTTGCTCTTGCTCTCCAGACGAGGAATACACAAACTGGTACAAAATATACTTCACTAGTGGAAAAGGAGCAAGAAAGTGTCTGCAGCAGCTTCTCTGCTTGCTGAAAACACAGAGAACAAACAGGGCTTGTGTCTTGAGAAAACAAACACAGCAACCGAAAACCATAGTGTTCTACATAGCTCTTCCATGGAAAACAAGCAATTTAGATCCTAAAACCTTTGCTCTTGCTCTGCAGACGAGGAATACACCAACTGGTACAAAATATACTTCACTTGTGGAAAAGGGGCAAGAAAGTGTCTGCAGCAGCTTCTCTGCTTGCTGCAAACACAGACAACCAACAGGACTTGTGTCTTGAGAAAACCAACACAGCAACAGCAAAGCACAGTGTTCTACATAGCTCTTCCATGGAAAACAAGCAATTTAGATCCTAAAACCTTTGCTCTTGCTCTGCAGAAGAGGAATACACCAACTGGTACAAAATATACTTCACTTGTGGAAAAGGGGCAAGAAAGTGTCTGCAGCAGCTTCTCTGCTTGCTGAAAACACAGGGAACAAACAGGGTTTGTGTCTTTAGAAAACCAACACAGCAACAGCAAAGCATAGTGTTCTACATAGCTCTTCCATGGAAAACAAGCAATTTAGATCCTAAAACCTTTGCTCTTGCTCTGCAGACAAGGAATACACCAACTGGTACAAAATATACTTCACTTGTGGAAAAGGGGCAAGAAAGTGTCTGCAGCAGCTTCTCTGCTTGCTGAAAACACAGGGAACAAACAGGGTTTGTGTCTTGAGAAAACCAACACAGCAACAGCAAAGCACAGTGTTCTACATATCTCTTCCAAGGAAATCAAGCAATTTAGGTCCTAAAACCTTTGCTCCTGCTCTCCAGACGAGGAATACACCAACTGGTACAAAATATACTTCACTAGTGGAGAAAGCAGGTACGTGTCTTCAAGAGCTTCTCTGCTCGCTGCAAGTACAGAGAACAAACAGGGTTTGTTTCTTGAGAAAACCAACACAGCAACAGCAAAGCATAGTGTTCTACAGAGCTCTTCCATGGAAATCAAGCAATTTAGGTCCTAACACATTTGCTCTTGCTTTGCAGACGAGGAACACACCAACTGGTACAAAATATACTTCACTTGTGAAAAAGGAGCAAGAAAGTGTCTGCAGCAGCTTCTCTGCTTGCTGCAAACACAGACAACCAACAGGACTTGTGTCTTGAGAAAACCAACACAGCAACAGCAAAGCATTGTGTTCTACATAGCTCTTCCATGGAAAACAAGCAATTTAGATCCTAAAACCTTTGCTCTTGCTCTGCAGACGAGGAATACACCAACTGGTACAAAATATACTTCACTAGTGGAAAAGGAGCAAGAAAGTGTCTGCAGCAGCTTCTCTGCTTGCTGAAAACACAGGGAACAAACAGGGCTTGTGTCTTGAGAAAACAAACACAGCAACCGAAAACCATAGTGTTCTACATAGCTCTTCCATGGAAAACAAGCAATTTAGATCCTAAAACCTTTGCTCTTGCTCTGCAGACGAGGAATACACCAACTGGTACAAAATATACTTCACTTGTGGAAAAGGGGCAAGAAAGTGTCTGCAGCAGCTTTTCTGCTCGCTGGAAACACATACAACTAACAAGGCTTGTGTCTTGAGAAAACCAACACAGCAACAGCAAAGCACAGTGTTCTACATATCTCTTCCAAGGAAATCAAGCAATTTAGGTCCTAAAACCTTTGCTCCTGCTCTCCAGACGAGGAATACACCAACTGGTACAAAATATACGTCAGTAGTGGAGAAAGCAGGTACGTGTCTTCAAGAGCTTCTCTGCTCGCTGCAAGTACAGAGAACAAACAGGGTTTGTTTCTTGAGAAAACCGACACAGCAACAGCAAAGCATAGTGTTCTACAGAGCTCTTCCATGGAAATCAAGCAATTTAGGTCCTAAAACCTTTGCTCTTGCTCTCCAGACGAGGAATACACCAACTGGTACAAAATATACTTCACTAGTGGAAAAGGAGCAAGAAAGTGTCTGCAGCAGCTTCTCTGCTTGCTGAAAACACAGAGAACAAACAGGGCTTGTGTCTTGAGAAAACAAACACAGCAACCGAAAACCATAGTGTTCTACATAGCTCTTCCATGGAAAACAAGCAATTTAGATCCTAAAACCTTTGCTCTTGCTCTGCAGACGAGGAATACACCAACTGGTACAAAATATACTTCACTTGTGGAAAAGGGGCAAGAAAGTGTCTGCAGCAGCTTCTCTGCTTGCTGCAAACACAGACAACCAACAGGACTTGTGTCTTGAGAAAACCAACACAGCAACAGCAAAGCACAGTGTTCTACATAGCTCTTCCATGGAAAACAAGCAATTTAGATCCTAAAACCTTTGCTCTTGCTCTGCAGAAGAGGAATACACCAACTGGTACAAAATATACTTCACTTGTGGAAAAGGGGCAAGAAAGTGTCTGCAGCAGCTTCTCTGCTTGCTGAAAACACAGGGAACAAACAGGGTTTGTGTCTTTAGAAAACCAACACAGCAACAGCAAAGCATAGTGTTCTACATAGCTCTTCCATGGAAAACAAGCAATTTAGATCCTAAAACCTTTGCTCTTGCTCTGCAGACGAGGAATACACCAACTGGTACAAAATATACTTCACTTGTGGAAAAGGGGCAAGAAAGTGTCTGCAGCAGCTTCTCTGCTTGCTGAAAACACAGGGAACAAACATGGTTTGTGTCTTGAGAAAACCAACACAGCAACAGCAAAGCACAGTGTTCTACATATCTCTTCCATGGAAATCAAGCAATTTAGGTCCTAAAACCTTTGCTCCTGCTCTCCAGACGAGGAATACACCAACTGGTACAAAATATACTTCACTAGTGGAAAAGGAGCAAGAAAGTGTCTGCAGCAGCTTCTCTGCTTGCTGTAAACACAGAGAACAAACAGGGTTTGTGTCTTTAGAAAACCAACACAGCAACAGCAAAGCATAGTGTTCTACATAGCTCTTCCATGGAAAACAAGCAATTTAGATCCTAAAACCTTTGCTCTTGCTCTGCAGACGAGGAATACACCAACTGGTACAAAATATACTTCACTTGTGGAAAAGGGGCAAGAAAGTGTCTGCAGCAGCTTTTCTGCTCGCTGGAAACTCAGACAACCAACAAGACTTGTGTCTTGAGAAAACCAACACAATAACAGCAAAGCACAGTGTTCTACATATCTCTTCCAAGGAAATCAAGCAATTTAGATCCTAAAACCTTTGCTCTTGCTCTGCAGACGAATACACAAACTGGTACAAAATATACTTCACTAGTGGAAAAGGGGCAAGAAAGTGTCTGCAGCAGCTTCTCTGCTTGCTGAAAACACAGACAACCAACAGGACTTGTGTCTTGAGAAAACCAACACAGCAACAGCAAAGCATAGTGTTCTACAGAGCTCTTCCATGGAAAACAAGCAATTTAGATCCTAAAACCTTTGCTCTTGCTCTGCAGACGAGGAATACACCAACTGGTACAAAATATACTTCACTTGTGGAAAAGGGGCAAGAAAGTGTCTGCAGCAGCTTTTCTGCTCGCTGGAAACTCAGACAACCAACAGGACTTGTGTCTTGAGAAAACCGACACAGCAACAGCAAAGCATAGTGTTCTACAGAGCTCTTCCATGGAAATCAAGCAATTTAGGTCCTAACACCTTTGCTCTTGCTCTGCAGACGAGGAATACACCAACTGGTACAAAATATACTTCACTTGTGGAAAAGGGGCAAGAAAGTGTCTGCAGCAGCTTCTCTGCTTGCTGCAAACACAGACAACCAACAGGACTTGTGTCTTGAGAAAACCAACACAGCAACAGCAAAGCATAGTGTTCTACAGAGCTCTTCCATGGAAAACAAGCAATTTAGATCCTAAAACCTTTGCTCTTGCTCTGCAGACAAGGAATACACCAACTGGTACAAAATATACTTCACTTGTGGAAAAGGGGCAAGAAAGTGTCTGCAGCAGCTTCTCTGCTTGCTGAAAACACAGGGAACAAACAGGGTTTGTGTCTTGAGAAAACCAACACAGCAACAGCAAAGCATAGTGTTCTACATAGCTCTTCCATGGAAAACAAGCAATTTAGATCCTAAAACCTTTGCTCTTGCTCTGCAGAAGAGGAATACACCAACTGGTACAAAATATACTTCACTTGTGGAAAAGGGGCAAGAAAGTGTCTGCAGCAGCTTTTCTGCTCGCTGGAAACTCAGACTACCAACAAGACTTGTGTCTTGAGAAAACCAACACAGTAACAGCAAAGCATAGTGTTCTACAGAGCTCTTCCATGGAAATCAAGCAATTTAAGTCCTAAAACCTTTGCTCTTGCTTTGCAGACGAGGAACACACCAACTGGTACAAAATATACGTCAGTAGTGGAGAAAGCAGGTACGTGTCTTCAAGAGCATCTCTGCTTGCTGAAAACACAGGGAACAAACAGGGCTTGTGTCTTTAGAAAACCAACACAGCAACAGCAAAGCATAGTGTTCTTAATAGCTCTTCCAATGAAATCAAGCAATTTAGGTCCTAAAACCTTTGATCCGTCTCTGCAGACGAGGAACACACCAACTGGTACAAAATATACTTCACTTGTGAAAAAGGGGCAAGAAAGTGTCTGCAGCAGCTTCTCTGCTTGCTGCAAACACAGACAACCAACAGGACTTGTGTCTTGAGAAAACCAACACAGCAACAGCAAAGCATTGTGTTCTACATAGCTCTTCCATGGAAAACAAGCAATTTAGATCCTAAAACCTTTGCTCTTGCTCTGCAGACGAGGAATACACCAACTGGTACAAAATATACTTCACTAGTGGAAAAGGAGCAAGAAAGTGTCTGCAGCAGCTTTTCTGCTTGCTGAAAACACAGGGAACAAACAGGGTTTGTGTCTTGAGAAAACCAACACAGCAACAGCAAAGCATAGTGTTCTACATAGCTCTTCCATGGAAAACAAGCAATTTAGATCCTAAAACCTTTGCTCTTGCTCTGCAGACGAGGAATACACAAACTGGTACAAAATATACTTCACTAGTGGAAAAGGAGCAAGAAAGTGTCTGCAGCAGCTTCTCTGCTTGCTGAAAACACAGAGAACAAACAGGGCTTGTGTCTTGAGAAAACAAACACAGCAACCGAAAACCATAGTGTTCTACATAGCTCTTCCATGGAAAACAAGCAATTTAGATCCTAAAACCTTTGCTCTTGCTCTGCAGACGAGGAATACACCAACTGGTACAAAATATACTTCACTTGTGGAAAAGGGGCAAGAAAGTGTCTGCAGCAGCTTTTCTGCTCGCTGGAAACACATACAACTAACAAGGCTTGTGTCTTGAGAAAACCAACACAGCAACAGCAAAGCACAGTGTTCTACATATCTCTTCCAAGGAAATCAAGCAATTTAGGTCCTAAAACCTTTGCTCCTGCTCTCCAGACGAGGAATACACCAACTGGTACAAAATATACGTCAGTAGTGGAGAAAGCAGGTACGTGTCTTCAAGAGCTTCTCTGCTCGCTGCAAGTACAGAGAACAAACAGGGTTTGTTTCTTGAGAAAACCGACACAGCAACAGCAAAGCATAGTGTTCTACAGAGCTCTTCCATGGAAATCAAGCAATTTAGGTCCTAAAACCTTTGCTCTTGCTCTCCAGACGAGGAATACACCAACTGGTACAAAATATACTTCACTAGTGGAAAAGGAGCAAGAAAGTGTCTGCAGCAGCTTCTCTGCTTGCTGAAAACACAGAGAACAAACAGGGCTTGTGTCTTGAGAAAACAAACACAACAACCGAAAACCATAGTGTTCTACATAGCTCTTCCATGGAAAACAAGCAATTTAGATCCTAAAACCTTTGCTCTTGCTCTGCAGACGAGGAATACACCAACTGGTACAAAATATACTTCACTTGTGGAAAAGGGGCAAGAAAGTGTCTGCAGCAGCTTTTCTGCTCGCTGGAAACTCAGACTACCAACAAGACTTGTGTCTTGAGAAAACCAACACAGTAACAGCAAAGCATAGTGTTCTACAGAGCTCTTCCATGGAAATCAAGCAATTTAAGTCCTAAAACCTTTGCTCTTGCTTTGCAGACGAGGAACACACCAACTGGTACAAAATATACGTCAGTAGTGGAGAAAGCAGGTACGTGTCTTCAAGAGCATCTCTGCTTGCTGAAAACACAGGGAACAAACAGGGCTTGTGTCTTTAGAAAACCAACACAGCAACAGCAAAGCATAGTGTTCTTAATAGCTCTTCCAATGAAATCAAGCAATTTAGGTCCTAAAACCTTTGATCCGTCTCTGCAGACGAGGAACACACCAACTGGTACAAAATATACTTCACTTGTGAAAAAGGGGCAAGAAAGTGTCTGCAGCAGCTTCTCTGCTTGCTGCAAACACAGACAACCAACAGGACTTGTGTCTTGAGAAAACCAACACAGCAACAGCAAAGCATAGTGTTCTACATAGCTCTTCCATGGAAAACAAGCAATTTAGATCCTAAAACCTTTGCTCTTGCTCTGCAGACGAGGAATACACCAACTGGTACAAAATATACTTCACTAGTGGAAAAGGAGCAAGAAAGTGTCTGCAGCAGCTTTTCTGCTTGCTGAAAACACAGGGAACAAACAGGGTTTGTGTCTTGAGAAAACCAACACAGCAACAGCAAAGCATAGTGTTCTACATAGCTCTTCCATGGAAAACAAGCAATTTAGATCCTAAAACCTTTGCTCTTGCTCTGCAGACGAGGAATACACAAACTGGTACAAAATATACTTCACTAGTGGAAAAGGAGCAAGAAAGTGTCTGCAGCAGCTTCTCTGCTTGCTGAAAACACAGAGAACAAACAGGGCTTGTGTCTTGAGAAAACAAACACAGCAACCGAAAACCATAGTGTTCTACATAGCTCTTCCATGGAAAACAAGCAATTTAGATCCTAAAACCTTTGCTCTTGCTCTGCAGACGAGGAATACACCAACTGGTACAAAATATACTTCACTTGTGGAAAAGGGGCAAGAAAGTGTCTGCAGCAGCTTTTCTGCTCGCTGGAAACACATACAACTAACAAGGCTTGTGTCTTGAGAAAACCAACACAGCAACAGCAAAGCACAGTGTTCTACATATCTCTTCCAAGGAAATCAAGCAATTTAGGTCCTAAAACCTTTGCTCCTGCTCTCCAGACGAGGAATACACCAACTGGTACAAAATATACGTCAGTAGTGGAGAAAGCAGGTACGTGTCTTCAAGAGCTTCTCTGCTCGCTGCAAGTACAGAGAACAAACAGGGTTTGTTTCTTGAGAAAACCGACACAGCAACAGCAAAGCATAGTGTTCTACAGAGCTCTTCCATGGAAATCAAGCAATTTAGGTCCTAAAACCTTTGCTCTTGCTCTCCAGACGAGGAATACACCAACTGGTACAAAATATACTTCACTAGTGGAAAAGGAGCAAGAAAGTGTCTGCAGCAGCTTCTCTGCTTGCTGAAAACACAGAGAACAAACAGGGCTTGTGTCTTGAGAAAACAAACACAACAACCGAAAACCATAGTGTTCTACATAGCTCTTCCATGGAAAACAAGCAATTTAGATCCTAAAACCTTTGCTCTTGCTCTGCAGACGAGGAATACACCAACTGGTACAAAATATACTTCACTTGTGGAAAAGGGGCAAGAAAGTGTCTGCAGCAGCTTTTCTGCTCGCTGGAAACACATACAACTAACAAGGCTTGTGTCTTGAGAAAACCAACACAGTAACAGCAAAGCACAGTGTTCTACATATCTCTTCCAAGGAAATCAAGCAATTTAGGTCCTAAAACCTTTGCTCTTGCTCTGCAGACGAGGAATACACCAACTGGTACAAAATATACGTCAGTAGTGGAGAAAGCAGGTACGTGTCTTCAAGAGCTTCTCTGCTTGCTGAAAACACAGGGAACAAACAGGGTTTGTGTCTTGAGAAAACCAACACAGCAACAGCAAAGCATAGTGTTCTACAGAGCTCTTCCATGGAAAACAAGCAATTTAGATCCTAAAACCTTTGCTCTTGCTCTGCAGACGAGGAATACACAAACTGGTACAAAATATACTTCACTAGTGGAAAAGGAGCAAGAAAGTGTCTGCAGCAGCTTTTCTGCTTGCTGAAAACACAGAGAACAAACAGGACTTGTGTCTTGAGAAAACAAACACAGCAACCGAAAACCATAGTGTTCTACATAGCTCTTCCATGGAAAACAAGCAATTTAGATCCTAAAACCTTTGCTCTTGCTCTGCAGACGAGGAATACACCAACTGGTACAAAATATACTTCACTTGTGGAAAAGGGACAAGAAAGTGTCTGCAGCAGCTTTTCTGCTCGCTGGAAACTCAGACAACCAACAGGACTTGTGTCTTGAGAAAACCAACACAGTAACAGCAAAGCATAGTGTTCTACAGAGCTCTTCCATGGAAATCAAGCAATTTAGGTCCTAAAACCTTTGCTCTTGCTCTGCAGACGAGGAACACACCAACTGGTACAAAATATACTTCACTTGTGAAAAAGGGGCAAGAAAGTGTCTGCAGCAGCTTCTCTGCTTGCTGCAAACACAGACAACCAACAGGACTTGTGTCTTGAGAAAACCAACACAGCAACAGCAAAGCATAGTGTTCTACATAGCTCTTCCATGGAAAACAAGCAATTTAGATCCTAAAACCTTTGCTCTTGCTCTGCAGACGAGGAATACACAAACTGGTACAAAATATACTTCACTAGTGGAAAAGGAGCAAGAAAGTGTCTGCAGCAGCTTCTCTGCTTGCTGAAAACACAGAGAACAAACAGGGCTTGTGTCTTGAGAAAACAAACACAGCAACCGAAAACCATAGTGTTCTACATAGCTCTTCCATGGAAAACAAGCAATTTAGATCCTAAAACCTTTGCTCTTGCTCTGCAGACGAGGAATACACCAACTGGTACAAAATATACTTCACTTGTGGAAAAGGGGCAAGAAAGTGTCTGCAGCAGCTTTTCTGCTCGCTGGAAACTCAGACAACCAACAAGACTTGTGTCTTGAGAAAACCAACACAGCAACAGCAAAGCATAGTGTTCTACAGAGCTCTTCCATGGAAATCAAGCAATTTAAGTCCTAAAACCTTTGCTCTTGCTTTGCAGACGAGGAACACACCAACTGGTACAAAATATACGTCAGTAGTGGAGAAAGCAGGTACGTGACTTCAAGAGCTTCTCTGCTTGCTGAAAACACAGACAACCAACAGGACTTGTGTCTTGAGAAAACCAACACAGCAACAGCAAAGCATAGTGTTCTACAGAGCTCTTCCATGGAAAACAAGCAATTTAGATCCTAAAACCTTTGCTCTTGCTCTGCAGACGAGGAATACACCAACTGGTACAAAATATACTTCACTAGTGGAAAAGGGGCAAGAAAGTGTCTGCAGCAGCTTCTCTGCTTGCTGAAAACACAGAGAACAAACAGGGCTTGTGTCTTGAGAAAACAAACACAGCAACCGAAAACCATAGTGTTCTACATAGCTCTTCCATGGAAAACAAGCAATTTAGATCCTAAAACCTTTGCTCTTGCTCTGCAGACGAGGAATACACCAACTGGTACAAAATATACTTCACTTGTGGAAAAGGGGCAAGAAAGTGTCTGCAGCAGCTTTTCTGCTCGCTGGAAACACATACAACTAACAAGGCTTGTGTCTTGAGAAAACCAACACAGCAACAGCAAAGCACAGTGTTCTACATATCTCTTCCAAGGAAATCAAGCAATTTAGGTCCTAAAACCTTTGCTCCTGCTCTCCAGACGAGGAATACACCAACTGGTACAAAATATACGTCAGTAGTGGAGAAAGCAGGTACGTGTCTTCAAGAGCTTCTCTGCTCGCTGCAAGTACAGAGAACAAACAGGGTTTGTTTCTTGAGAAAACCGACACAGCAACAGCAAAGCATAGTGTTCTACAGAGCTCTTCCATGGAAATCAAGCAATTTAGGTCCTAAAACCTTTGCTCTTGCTCTCCAGACGAGGAATACACCAACTGGTACAAAATATACTTCACTAGTAGAAAAGGAGCAAGAAAGTGTCTGCAGCAGCTTCTCTGCTTGCTGAAAACACAGAGAACAAACAGGGCTTGTGTCTTGAGAAAACAAACACAGCAACCGAAAACCATAGTGTTCTACATAGCTCTTCCATGGAAAACAAGCAATTTAGATCCTAAAACCTTTGCTCTTGCTCTGCAGACGAGGAATACACCAACTGGTACAAAATATACTTCACTTGTGGAAAAGGGGCAAGAAAGTGTCTGCAGCAGCTTTTCTGCTCGCTGGAAACACATACAACTAACAAGGCTTGTGTCTTGAGAAAACCAACACAGTAACAGCAAAGCACAGTGTTCTACATATCTCTTCCAAGGAAATCAAGCAATTTAGGTCCTAAAACCTTTGCTCCTGCTCTCCAGACGAGGAATACACCAACTGGTACAAAATATACGTCAGTAGTGGAGAAAGCAGGTACGTGTCTTCAAGAGCTTCTCTGCTCGCTGCAAGTACAGAGAACAAACAGGGTTTGTTTCTTGAGAAAACCAACACAGCAACAGCAAAGCATAGTGTTCTACAGAGCTCTTCCATGGAAATCAAGCAATTTAGGTCCTAACATATTTGCTCTTGCTCTCCAGACGAGGAATACACCAACTGGTACAAAATATACTTCACTAGTGGAAAAGGAGCAAGAAAGTGTCTGCAGCAGCTTCTCTGCTTGCTGAAAACACAGAGAACAAACAGGGCTTGTGTCTTGAGAAAACAAACACAGCAACCGAAAACCATAGTGTTCTACATAGCTCTTCCATGGAAAACAAGCAATTTAGATCCTAAAACCTTTGCTCTTGCTCTGCAGACGAGGAATACACCAACTGGTACAAAATATACTTCACTTGTGGAAAAGGGGCAAGAAAGTGTCTGCAGCAGCTTTTCTGCTCGCTGGAAACACATACAACTAACAAGGCTTGTGTCTTGAGAAAACCAACACAGCAACAGCAAAGCATAGTGTTCTACATAGCTCTTCCATGGAAAACAAGCAATTTAGATCCTAAAACCTTTGCTCTTGCTCTGCAGACGAGGAATACACCAACTGGTACAAAATATACTTCACTTGTGGAAAAGGGGCAAGAAAGTGTCTGCAGCAGCTTTTCTGCTCGCTGGAAACTCAGACAACCAACAAGACTTGTGTCTTGAGAAAACCAACACAGCAACAGCAAAGCATAGTGTTCTACAGAGCTCTTCCATGGAAATCAAGCAATTTAAGTCCTAAAACCTTTGCTCTTGCTTTGCAGACGAGGAACACACCAACTGGTACAAAATATACGTCAGTAGTGGAGAAAGCAGGTACGTGTCTTCAAGAGCTTCTCTGCTTGCTGAAAACACAGGGAACAAACAGGGTTTGTGTCTTGAGAAAACCAACACAGCAACAGCAAAGCATAGTGTTCTTAATAGCTCTTCCATGGAAAACAAGCAATTTAGATCCTAAAACCTTTGCTCTTGCTCTGCAGACGAGGAATACACCAACTGGTACAAAATATACTTCACTAGTGGAAAAGGAGCAAGAAAGTGTCTGCAGCAGCTTCTCTGCTTGCTGAAAACACAGGGAACAAACAGGACTTGTGTCTTGAGAAAACCAACACAGTAACAGCAAAGCACAGTGTTCTACATATCTCTTCCAAGGAAATCAAGCAATTTAGGTCCTAAAACCTTTGCTCCTGCTCTCCAGACGAGGAATACACCAACTGGTACAAAATATACGTCAGTAGTGGAGAAAGCAGGTACGTGTCTTCAAGAGCTTCTCTGCTCGCTGCAAGTACAGAGAACAAACAGGGTTTGTTTCTTGAGAAAACCAACACAGCAACAGCAAAGCATAGTGTTCTACAGAGCTCTTCCATGGAAAACAAGCAATTTAGGTCCTAACACATTTGCTCTTGCTTTGCAGACGAGGAACACACCAACTGGTACAAAATATACTTCACTTGTGAAAAAGGAGCAAGAAAGTGTCTGCAGCAGCTTCTCTGCTTGCTGCAAACACAGACAACCAACAGGACTTGTGTCTTGAGAAAACCAACACAGCAACAGCAAAGCATTGTGTTCTACATAGCTCTTCCATGGAAAACAAGCAATTTAGATCCTAAAACCTTTGCTCTTGCTCTGCAGAAGAGGAATACACCAACTGGTACAAAATATACTTCACTTGTGGAAAAGGGGCAAGAAAGTGTCTGCAGCAGCTTCTCTGCTTGCTGAAAACACAGGGAACAAACAGGGCTTGTGTCTTGAGAAAACAAACACAGCAACCGAAAACCATAGTGTTCTACATAGCTCTTCCATGGAAAACAAGCAATTTAGATCCTAAAACCTTTGCTCTTGCTCTGCAGACGAGGAATACACCAAGTGGTACAAAATATACTTCAGTTGTGGAAAAGGGGCAAGAAAGTGTCTGCAGCAGCTTTTCTGCTCGCTGGAAACACATACAACTAACAAGGCTTGTGTCTTGAGAAAACCAACACAGCAACAGCAAAGCACAGTGTTCTACATATCTCTTCCAAGGAAATCAAGCAATTTAGGTCCTAAAACCTTTGCTCCTGCTCTGCAGACGAGGAATACACCAACTGGTACAAAATATACGTCAGTAGTGGAGAAAGCAGGTACGTGTCTTCAAGAGCTTCTCTGCTCGCTGCAAGTACAGAGAACAAACAGGGTTTGTTTCTTGAGAAAACCGACACAGCAACAGCAAAGCATAGTGTTCTACAGAGCTCTTCCATGGAAATCAAGCAATTTAGGTCCTAAAACCTTTGCTCTTGCTCTCCAGACGAGGAATACACCAACTGGTACAAAATATACTTCACTAGTAGAAAAGGAGCAAGAAAGTGTCTGCAGCAGCTTCTCTGCTTGCTGAAAACACAGAGAACAAACAGGGCTTGTGTCTTGAGAAAACAAACACAGCAACCGAAAACCATAGTGTTCTACATAGCTCTTCCATGGAAAACAAGCAATTTAGATCCTAAAACCTTTGCTCTTGCTCTGCAGACGAGGAATACACCAACTGGTACAAAATATACTTCACTTGTGGAAAAGGGGCAAGAAAGTGTCTGCAGCAGCTTTTCTGCTCGCTGGAAACACATACAACTAACAAGGCTTGTGTCTTGAGAAAACCAACACAGTAACAGCAAAGCACAGTGTTCTACATATCTCTTCCAAGGAAATCAAGCAATTTAGGTCCTAAAACCTTTGCTCCTGCTCTCCAGACGAGGAATACACCAACTGGTACAAAATATACGTCAGTAGTGGAGAAAGCAGGTACGTGTCTTCAAGAGCTTCTCTGCTCGCTGCAAGTACAGAGAACAAACAGGGTTTGTTTCTTGAGAAAACCAACACAGCAACAGCAAAGCATAGTGTTCTACAGAGCTCTTCCATGGAAATCAAGCAATTTAGGTCCTAACATATTTGCTCTTGCTCTCCAGACGAGGAATACACCAACTGGTACAAAATATACTTCACTAGTGGAAAAGGAGCAAGAAAGTGTCTGCAGCAGCTTCTCTGCTTGCTGAAAACACAGAGAACAAACAGGGCTTGTGTCTTGAGAAAACCAACACAGTAACAGCAAAGCATAGTGTTCTACAGAGCTCTTCCATGGAAATCAAGCAATTTAAGTCCTAAAACCTTTGCTCTTGCTTTGCAGACGAGGAACACACCAACTGGTACAAAATATACGTCAGTAGTGGAGAAAGCAGGTACGTGTCTTCAAGAGCTTCTCTGCTTGCTGAAAACACAGGGAACAAACAGGGCTTGTGTGTTTAGAAAACCAACACAGCAACAGCAAAGCACAGTGTTCTTAATAGCTCTTCCAATGAAATCAAGCAATTTAGGTCCTAAAACCTTTGATCCGTCTCTGCAGACGAGGAACACACCAACTGGTACAAAATATACTTCACTTGTGAAAAAGGGGCAAGAAAGTGTCTGCAGCAGCTTCTCTGCTTGCTGCAAACACAGAGAACCAACAGGACTTCTGTCTTGAGAAAACCAACACAGCAACAGCAAAGCATAGTGTTCTACAGAGCTCTTCCATGGAAAACAAGCAATTTAGATCCTAAAACCTTTGCTCTTGCTCTGCAGACGAGGAATACACCAACTGGTACAAAATATACTTCACTTGTGGAAAAGGGGCAAGAAAGTGTCTGCAGCAGCTTCTCTGCTTGCTGAAAACACAGAGAACAAACAGGGCTTGTGTCTTGAGAAAACCAACACAGTAACAGCAAAGCATAGTGTTCTACAGAGCTCTTCCATGGAAATCAAGCAATTTAAGTCCTAAAACCTTTGCTCTTGCTTTGCAGACGAGGAACACACCAACTGGTACAAAATATACGTCAGTAGTGGAGAAAGCAGGTACGTGTCTTCAAGAGCTTCTCTGCTCGCTGCAAGTACAGAGAACAAACAGGGTTTGTTTCTTGAGAAAACCAACACAGCAACAGCAAAGCATAGTGTTCTACAGAGCTCTTCCATGGAAATCAAGCAATTTAGGTCCTAACACATTTGCTCTTGCTTTGCAGACGAGGAACACACCAACTGGTACAAAATATACTTCACTTGTGAAAAAGGGGCAAGAAAGTGTCTGCAGCAGCTTCTCTGCTTGCTGCAAACACAGACAACCAACAGGACTTGTGTCTTGAGAAAACCAACACAGCAACAGCAAAGCATAGTGTTCTACAGAGCTCTTCCATGGAAAACAAGCAATTTAGATCCTAAAACCTTTGCTCTTGCTCTGCAGACGAGGAATACACCAACTGGTACAAAATATACTTCACTTGTGGAAAAGGGGCAAGAAAGTGTCTGCAGCAGCTTTTCTGCTCGCTGGAAACACATACAACCAACAAGACTTGTGTCTTGAGAAAACCAACACAGTAACAGCAAAGCATAGTGTTCTACAGAGCTCTTCCATGGAAATCAAGCAATTTAAGTCCTAAAACCTTTGCTCTTGCTTTGCAGACGAGGAACACACCAACTGGTACAAAATATACGTCAGTAGTGGAGAAAGCAGGTACGTGTCTTCAAGAGCTTCTCTGCTTGCTGAAAACACAGGGAACAAACAGGGCTTGTGTCTTTAGAAAACCAACACAGCAACAGCAAAGCATAGTGTTCTTAATAGCTCTTCCAATGAAATCAAGCAATTTAGGTCCTAAAACCGTTGCTCTTGCTCTGCAGACGAGGAACACACCAACTGGTACAAAATATACTTCACTTGTGAAAAAGGGGCAAGAAAGTGTCTGCAGCAGCTTCTCTGCTTGCTGCAAACACAGACAACCAACAGGACTTGTGTCTTGAGAAAACCAACACAGCAACAGCAAAGCATAGTGTTCTACATAGCTCTTCCATGGAAAACAAGCAATTTAGATCCTAAAACCTTTGCTCTTGCTCTGCAGAAGAGGAATACACAAACTGGTACAAAATATACTTCACTAGTGGAAAAGGAGCAAGAAAGTGTCTGCAGCAGCTTCTCTGCTTGCTGAAAACACAGAGAACAAACAGGGCTTGTGTCTTGAGAAAACCAACACAGCAACAGCAAAGCATAGTGTTCTACATAGCTCTTCCATGGAAAACAAGCAATTTAGATCCTAAAACCTTTGCTCTTGCTCTGCAGACGAGGAATACACCAACTGGTACAAAATATACTTCAGTTGTGGAAAAGGGGCAAGAAAGTGTCTGCAGCAGCTTTTCTGCTCGCTGGAAACACATACAACTAACAAGCTTTGTGTCTTGAGAAAACCAACACAGCAACAGCAAAGCATAGTGTTCTACATAGCTCTTCCATGGAAAACAAGCAATTTAGATCCTAAAACCTTTGCTCTTGCTCTGCAGACGAGGAATACACAAACTGGTACAAAATATACTTCACTAGTGGAAAAGGAGCAAGAAAGTGTCTGCAGCAGCTTCTCTGCTTGCTGAAAACACAGGGAACAAACAGGGTTTGTGTCTTGAGAAAACCAACACAGCAACAGCAAAGCATAGTGTTCTACATAGCTCTTCCATGGAAAACAAGCAATTTAGATCCTAAAACCTTTGCTCTTGCTCTGCAGACGAGGAATACACCAACTGGTACAAATATACTTCACTTGTGGAAAAGGGGCAAGAAAGTGTCTGCAGCAGCTTTTCTGCTCGCTGGAAACTCAGACAACCAACAAGACTTGTGTCTTGAGAAAACCAACACAGTAACAGCAAAGCATAGTGTTCTACAGAGCTCTTCCATGGAAATCAAGCAATTTAAGTCCTAAAACCTTTGCTCTTGCTTTGCAGACGAGGAACACACCAACTGGTACAAAATATACGTCAGTAGTGGAGAAAGCAGGTACGTGTCTTCAAGAGCTTCTCTGCTTGCTGAAAACACAGGGAACAAACAGGGCTTGTGTCTTTAGAAAACCAACACAGCAACAGCAAAGCATAGTGTTCTTAATAGCTCTTCCAATGAAATCAAGCAATTTAGGTCCTAAAACCGTTGCTCTTGCTCTGCAGACGAGGAACACACCAACTGGTACAAAATATACTTCACTTGTGAAAAAGGGGCAAGAAAGTGTCTGCAGCAGCTTCTCTGCTTGCTGCAAACACAGACAACCAACAGGACTTGTGTCTTGAGAAAACCAACACAGCAACAGCAAAGCATAGTGTTCTACATAGCTCTTCCATGGAAAACAAGCAATTTAGATCCTAAAACCTTTGCTCTTGCTCTGCAGACGAGGAACACACCAACTGGTACAAAATATACTTCACTAGTGGAAAAGGAGCAAGAAAGTGTCTGCAGCAGCTTCTCTGCTTGCTGAAAACACAGAGAACAAACAGGGCTTGT
Source organism: Prinia subflava (assembly GCF_021018805.1). Lineage (NCBI taxonomy): Eukaryota > Metazoa > Chordata > Aves > Passeriformes > Cisticolidae > Prinia > Prinia subflava. The sequence continues at coordinate 25,113 of NW_026960663.1, read as the reverse complement.
GTCTTGAGAAAACAAACACAGCAACCGAAAACCATAGTGTTCTACATAGCTCTTCCATGGAAAACAAGCAATTTAGATCCTAAAACCTTTGCTCTTGCTCTGCAGACGAGGAATACACCAACTGGTACAAAATATACTTCACTTGTGGAAAAGGGGCAAGAAAGTGTCTGCAGCAGATTTCTGCTCGCTGGAAACACATACAACTAACAAGGCTTGTGTCTTGAGAAAACCAACACAGCAACAGCAAAGCACAGTGTTCTACAGAGCTCTTCCAAGGAAATCAAGCAATTTAGGTCCTAAAACCTTTGCTCCTGCTCTCCAGACGAGGAATACACCAACTGGTACAAAATATACGTCAGTAGTGGAGAAAGCAGGTACGTGTCTTCAAGAGCTTCTCTGCTCGCTGCAAGTACAGAGAACAAACAGGGTTTGTTTCTTGAGAAAACCAACACAGCAACAGCAAAGCATAGTGTTCTACAGAGCTCTTCCATGGAAATCAAGCAATTTAGGTCCTAACACATTTGCTCTTGCTTTGCAGACGAGGAACACACCAACTGGTACAAAATATACTTCACTTGTGAAAAAGGGGCAAGAAAGTGTCTGCAGCAGCTTCTCTGCTTGCTGCAAACACAGACAACCAACAGGACTTGTGTCTTGAGAAAACCAACACAGCAACAGCAAAGCATAGTGTTCTACAGAGCTCTTCCATGGAAAAAAAGCAATTTAGATCCTAAAACCTTTGCTCTTGCTCTGCAGAAGAGGAATACACCAACTGGTACAAAATATACTTCACTTGTGAAAAAGGGGCAAGAAAGTGTCTGCAGCAGCTTCTCTGCTTGCTGCAAACACAGACAACCAACAGGACTTGTGTCTTGAGAAAACCAACACAGCAACAGCAAAGCATAGTGTTCTACATAGCTCTTCCATGGAAAACAAGCAATTTAGATCCTAAAACCTTTGCTCTTGCTCTGCAGAAGAGGAATACACCAACTGGTACAAAATATACTTCACTTGTGGAAAAGGGGCAAGAAAGTGTCTGCAGCAGCTTCTCTGCTTGCTGAAAACACAGGGAACAAACAGGGTTTGTGTCTTTAGAAAACCAACACAGCAACAGCAAAGCATAGTGTTCTACAGAGCTCTTCCATGGAAAACAAGCAATTTAGATACTAAAACCTTTGCTCTTGCTCTGCAGACGAGGAATACACCAACTGGTACAAAATATACTTCACTTGTGGAAAAGGAGCAAGAAAGTGTCTGCAGCAGCTTTTCTGCTCGCTGGAAACACATACAACTAACAAGGCTTGTGTCTTGAGAAAACCAACACAGTAACAGCAAAGCACAGTGTTCTACATATCTCTTCCAAGGAAATCAAGCAATTTAGGTCCTAAAACCTTTGCTCCTGCTCTCCAGACGAGGATTACACCAACTGGTACAAAATATACGTCAGTAGTGGAGAAAGCAGGTACGTGTCTTCAAGAGCTTCTCTGCTCGCTGCAAGTACAGAGAACAAACAGGGTTTGTTTCTTGAGAAAACCAACACAGCAACAGCAAAGCATAGTGTTCTACAGAGCTCTTCCATGGAAATCAAGCAATTTAGGTCCTAACACATTTGCTCTTGCTTTGCAGACGAGGAACACACCAACTGGTACAAAATATACTTCACTTGTGAAAAAGGGGCAAGAAAGTGTCTGCAGCAGCTTCTCTGCTTGCTGCAAACACAGACAACCAACAGGACTTGTGTCTTGAGAAAACCAACACAGCAACAGCAAAGCATAGTGTTCTACAGAGCTCTTCCATGGAAAACAAGCAATTTAGATCCTAAAACCTTTGCTCTTGCTCTGCAGACGAGGAATACACCAACTGGTACAAAATATACTTCACTTGTGGAAAAGGGGCAAGAAAGTGTCTGCAGCAGCTTTTCTGCTCGCTGGAAACACATACAACCAACCAGACTTGTGTCTTGGGAAACCAACACAGTAACAGCAAAGCATAGTGTTCTACAGAGCTCTTCCATGGAAATCAAGCAATTTAAGTCCTAAAACCTTTGCTCTTGCTTTGCAGACGAGGAACACACCAACTGGTACAAAATATACGTCAGTAGTGGAGAAAGCAGGTACGTGTCTTCAAGAGCTTCTCTGCTTGCTGAAAACACAGGGAACAAACAGGGCTTGTGTCTTTAGAAAACCAACACAGCAACAGCAAAGCATAGTGTTCTTAATAGCTCTTCCAATGAAATCAAGCAATTTAGGTCCTAAAACCGTTGCTCTTGCTCTGCAGACGAGGAACACACCAACTGGTACAAAATATACTTCACTTGTGAAAAAGGGGCAAGAAAGTGTCTGCAGCAGCTTCTCTGCTTGCTGAAAACACAGAGAACAAACAGGGCTTGTGTCTTGAGAAAACCAACACAGCAACAGCAAAGCATAGTGTTCTACATAGCTCTTCCATGGAAAACAAGCAATTTAGATCCTAAAACCTTTGCTCTTGCTCTGCAGACGAGGAATACACCAACTGGTACAAAATATACTTCAGTTGTGGAAAAGGGGCAAGAAAGTGTCTGCAGCAGCTTTTCTGCTCGCTGGAAACACATACAACTAACAAGGCTTGTGTCTTGAGAAAACCAACACAGCAACAGCAAAGCATAGTGTTCTACATAGCTCTTCCATGGAAAACAAGCAATTTAGATCCTAAAACCTTTGCTCTTGCTCTGCAGACGAGGAATACACAAACTGGTACAAAATATACTTCACTAGTGGAAAAGGAGCAAGAAAGTGTCTGCAGCAGCTTCTCTGCTTGCTGAAAACACAGAGAACAAACAGGGCTTGTGTCTTGAGAAAACCAACACAGCAACAGCAAAGCATAGTGTTCTACATAGCTCTTCCATGGAAAACAAGCAATTTAGATCCTAAAACCTTTGCTCTTGCTCTGCAGACGAGGAATACACCAACTGGTACAAAATATACTTCAGTTGTGGAAAAGGGGCAAGAAAGTGTCTGCAGCAGCTTTTCTGCTCGCTGGAAACACATACAACTAACAAGGCTTGTGTCTTGAGAAAACCAACACAGCAACAGCAAAGCATAGTGTTCTACATAGCTCTTCCATGGAAAACAAGCAATTTAGGTCCTAAAACCTTTGCTCCTGCTCTCCAGACGAGGAATACACCAACTGGTACAAAATATACGTCAGTAGTGGAGAAAGCAGGTACGTGTCTTCAAGAGCTTCTCTGCTCGCTGCAAGTACAGAGAACAAACAGGGTTTGTTTCTTGAGAAAACCGACACAGCAACAGCAAAGCATAGTGTTCTACAGAGCTCTTCCATGGAAATCAAGCAATTTAGGTCCTAACACCTTTGCTCTTGCTCTGCAGACGAGGAACACACCAACTGGTACAAAATATATTTCACTTGTGGAAAAGGGGCAAGAAAGTGTCTGCAGCAGCTTCTCTGCTTGCTGCAAACACAGACAACCAACAGGACTTGTGTCTTGAGAAAACCAACACAGCAACAGCAAAGCATAGTGTTCTACATAGCTCTTCCATGGAAAACAAGCAATTTAGATCCTAAAACCTTTGCTCTTGCTCTGCAGACAAGGAATACACCAACTGGTACAAAATATACTTCACTTGTGGAAAAGGGGCAAGAAAGTGTCTGCAGCAGTTTCTCTGCTTGCTGAAAACACAGGGAACAAACAGGGTTTGTGTCTTTAGAAAACCAACACAGCAACAGCAAAGCATAGTGTTCTACATAGCTCTTCCATGGAAAACAAGCAATTTAGATCCTAAAACCTTTGCTCTTGCTCTGCAGACGAGGAATACACCAACTGGTACAAAATATACTTCACTTGTGGAAAAGGGGCAAGAAAGTGTCTGCAGCAGCTTTTCTGCTCGCTGGAAACACATACAACCAACAAGACTTGTGTCTTGAGAAAACCAACACAGTAACAGCAAAGCATAGTGTTCTACAGAGCTCTTCCATGGAAATCAAGCAATTTAAGTCCTAAAACCTTTGCTCTTGCTTTGCAGACGAGGAACACACCAACTGGTACAAAATATACGTCAGTAGTGGAGAAAGCAGGTACGTGTCTTCAAGAGCTTCTCTGCTTGCTGAAAACACAGGGAACAAACAGGGCTTGTGTCTTTAGAAAACCAACACAGCAACAGCAAAGCATAGTGTTCTTAATAGCTCTTCCAATGAAATCAAGCAATTTAGGTCCTAAAACCGTTGCTCTTGCTCTGCAGACGAGGAACACACCAACTGGTACAAAATATACTTCACTTGTGAAAAAGGGGCAAGAAAGTGTCTGCAGCAGCTTCTCTGCTTGCTGCAAACACAGACAACCAACAGGACTTGTGTCTTGAGAAAACCAACACAGCAACAGCAAAGCATAGTGTTCTACATAGCTCTTCCATGGAAAACAAGCAATTTAGATCCTAAAACCTTTGCTCTTGCTCTGCAGACGAGGAATACACCAACTGGTACAAAATATACTTCACTAGTGGAAAAGGAGCAAGAAAGTGTCTGCAGCAGCTTCTCTGCTTGCTGAAAACACAGAGAACAAACAGGGCTTGTGTCTTGAGAAAACCAACACAGCAACAGCAAAGCATAGTGTTCTACATAGCTCTTCCATGGAAAACAAGCAATTTAGATCCTAAAACCTTTGCTCTTGCTCTGCAGACGGGGAATACACCAACTGGTACAAAATATACTTCAGTTGTGGAAAAGGGGCAAGAAAGTGTCTGCAGCAGCTTTTCTGCTCGCTGGAAACACATACAACTAACAAGGCTTGTGTCTTGAGAAAACCAACACAGCAACAGCAAAGCATAGTGTTCTACAGAGCTCTTCCATGGAAAACAAGCAATTTAGATCCTAAAACCTTTGCTCTTGCTCTGCAGACGAGGAATAAACAAACTGGTACAAAATATACTTCACTAGTGGAAAAGGAGCAAGAAAGTGTCTGCAGCAGCTTCTCTGCTTGCTGAAAACACAGAGAACAAACAGGGCTTGTGTCTTGAGAAAACCAACACAGCAACAGCAAAGCATAGTGTTCTACATAGCTCTTCCATGGAAAACAAGCAATTTAGATCCTAAAACCTTTGCTCTTGCTCTGCAGACGAGGAATACACCAACTGGTACAAAATATACTTCAGTTGTGGAAAAGGGGCAAGAAAGTGTCTGCAGCAGCTTTTCTGCTCGCTGGAAACACATACAACTAACAAGGCTTGTGTCTTGAGAAAACCAACACAGCAACAGCAAAGCATAGTGTTCTACATAGCTCTTCCATGGAAAACAAGCAATTTAGGTCCTAAAACCTTTGCTCCTGCTCTCCAGACGAGGAATACACCAACTGGTACAAAATATACGTCAGTAGTGGAGAAAGCAGGTACGTGTCTTCAAGAGCTTCTCTGCTCGCTGCAAGTACAGAGAACAAACAGGGTTTGTTTCTTGAGAAAACCGACACAGCAACAGCAAAGCATAGTGTTCTACAGAGCTCTTCCATGGAAATCAAGCAATTTAGGTCCTAACACCTTTGCTCTTGCTCTGCAGACGAGGAACACACCAACTGGTACAAAATATATTTCACTTGTGGAAAAGGGGCAAGAAAGTGTCTGCAGCAGCTTCTCTGCTTGCTGCAAACACAGACAACCAACAGGACTTGTGTCTTGAGAAAACCAACACAGCAACAGCAAAGCATAGTGTTCTACATAGCTCTTCCATGGAAAACAAGCAATTTAGATCCTAAAACCTTTGCTCTTGCTCTGCAGACAAGGAATACACCAACTGGTACAAAATATACTTCACTTGTGGAAAAGGGGCAAGAAAGTGTCTGCAGCAGCTTCTCTGCTTGCTGAAAACACAGGGAACAAACAGGGTTTGTGTCTTTAGAAAACCAACACAGCAACAGCAAAGCATAGTGTTCTACATAGCTCTTCCATGGAAAACAAGCAATTTAGATCCTAAAACCTTTGCTCTTGCTCTGCAGACGAGGAATACACCAACTGGTACAAAATATACTTCACTTGTGGAAAAGGGGCAAGAAAGTGTCTGCAGCAGCTTCTCTGCTTGCTGAAAACACAGGGAACAAACAGGGTTTGTGTCTTGAGAAAACCAACACAGCAACAGCAAAGCACAGTGTTCTACATATCTCTTCCAAGGAAATCAAGCAATTTAGGTCCTAAAACCTTTGCTCCTGCTCTCCAGACGAGGAATACACCAACTGGTACAAAATATACTTCACTAGTGGAAAAGGAGCAAGAAAGTGTCTGCAGCAGCTTCTCTGCTTGCTGAAAACACAGGGAACAAACAGGGTTTGTGTCTTGAGAAAACCAACACAGCAACAGCAAAGCATAGTGTTCTACATAGCTCTTCCATGGAAAACAAGCAATTTAGATCCTAAAACCTTTGCTCTTGCTCTGCAGAAGAGGAATACACCAACTGGTACAAAATATACTTCACTTGTGGAAAAGGGGCAAGAAAGTGTCTGCAGCAGCTTTTCTGCTCGCTGGAAACTCAGACTACCAACAAGACTTGTGTCTTGAGAAACCAACACAGTAACAGCAAAGCATAGTGTTCTACAGAGCTCTTCCATGGAAATCAAGCAATTTAAGTCCTAAAACCTTTGCTCTTGCTTTGCAGACGAGGAACACACCAACTGGTACAAAATATACGTCAGTAGTGGAGAAAGCAGGTACGTGTCTTCAAGAGCATCTCTGCTTGCTGAAAACACAGGGAACAAACAGGGCTTGTGTCTTTAGAAAACCAACACAGCAACAGCAAAGCATAGTGTTCTTAATAGCTCTTCCAATGAAATCAAGCAATTTAGGTCCTAAAACCTTTGATCCGTCTCTGCAGACGAGGAACACACCAACTGGTACAAAATATACTTCACTTGTGAAAAAGAGGCAAGAAAGTGTCTGCAGCAGCTTCTCTGCTTGCTGCAAACACAGACAACCAACAGGACTTGTGTCTTGAGAAAACCAACACAGCAACAGCAAAGCATAGTGTTCTACATAGCTCTTCCATGGAAAACAAGCAATTTAGATCCTAAAACCTTTGCTCTTGCTCTGCAGACGAGGAATACACCAACTGGTACAAAATATACTTCACTAGTGGAAAAGGAGCAAGAAAGTGTCTGCAGCAGCTTTTCTGCTTGCTGAAAACACAGGGAACAAACAGGGTTTGTGTCTTGAGAAAACCAACACAGCAACAGCAAAGCATAGTGTTCTACATAGCTCTTCCATGGAAAACAAGCAATTTAGATCCTAAAACCTTTGCTCTTGCTCTGCAGACGAGGAATACACAAACTGGTACAAAATATACTTCACTAGTGGAAAAGGAGCAAGAAAGTGTCTGCAGCAGCTTCTCTGCTTGCTGAAAACAGAGAACAAACAGGGCTTGTGTCTTGAGAAAACAAACACAGCAACCGAAAACCATAGTGTTCTACATAGCTCTTCCATGGAAAACAAGCAATTTAGATCCTAAAACCTTTGCTCTTGCTCTGCAGACGAGGAATACACCAACTGGTACAAAATATACTTCACTTGTGGAAAAGGGGCAAGAAAGTGTCTGCAGCAGCTTTTCTGCTCGCTGGAAACACATACAACTAACAAGGCTTGTGTCTTGAGAAAACCAACACAGCAACAGCAAAGCACAGTGTTCTACATATCTCTTCCAAGGAAATCAAGCAATTTAGGTCCTAAAACCTTTGCTCCTGCTCTCCAGACGAGGAATACACCAACTGGTACAAAATATACGTCAGTAGTGGAGAAAGCAGGTACGTGTCTTCAAGAGCTTCTCTGCTCGCTGCAAGTACAGAGAACAAACAGGGTTTGTTTCTTGAGAAAACCGACACAGCAACAGCAAAGCATAGTGTTCTACAGAGCTCTTCCATGGAAATCAAGCAATTTAGGTCCTAAAACCTTTGCTCTTGCTCTCCAGACGAGGAATACACCAACTGGTACAAAATATACTTCACTAGTGGAAAAGGAGCAAGAAAGTGTCTGCAGCAGCTTTTCTGCTTGCTGAAAACACAGGGAACAAACAGGGTTTGTGTCTTGAGAAAACCAACACAGCAACAGCAAAGCATAGTGTTCTACATAGCTCTTCCATGGAAAACAAGCAATTTAGATCCTAAAACCTTTGCTCTTGCTCTGCAGACGAGGAATACACAAACTGGTACAAAATATACTTCACTAGTGGAAAAGGAGCAAGAAAGTGTCTGCAGCAGCTTCTCTGCTTGCTGAAAACAGAGAACAAACAGGGCTTGTGTCTTGAGAAAACAAACACAGCAACCGAAAACCATAGTGTTCTACAGAGCTCTTCCATGGAAAACAAGCAATTTAGATCCTAAAACCTTTGCTCTTGCTCTGCAGACGAGGAATACACCAACTGGTACAAAATATACTTCACTTGTGGAAAAGGGGCAAGAAAGTGTCTGCAGCAGCTTTTCTGCTCGCTGGAAACACATACAACTAACAAGGCTTGTGTCTTGAGAAAACCAACACAGCAACAGCAAAGCACAGTGTTCTACATATCTCTTCCAAGGAAATCAAGCAATTTAGGTCCTAAAACCTTTGCTCCTGCTCTCCAGACGAGGAATACACCAACTGGTACAAAATATACGTCAGTAGTGGAGAAAGCAGGTACGTGTCTTCAAGAGCTTCTCTGCTCGCTGCAAGTACAGAGAACAAACAGGGTTTGTTTCTTGAGAAAACCGACACAGCAACAGCAAAGCATAGTGTTCTACAGAGCTCTTCCATGGAAATCAAGCAATTTAGGTCCTAAAACCTTTGCTCTTGCTCTCCAGACGAGGAATACACCAACTGGTACAAAATATACTTCACTAGTGGAAAAGGAGCAAGAAAGTGTCTGCAGCAGCTTCTCTGCTTGCTGAAAACACAGAGAACAAACAGGGTTTGTGTCTTGAGAAAACAAACACAACAACCGAAAACCATAGTGTTCTACATAGCTCTTCCATGGAAAACAAGCAATTTAGATCCTAAAACCTTTGCTCTTGCTCTGCAGACGAGGAATACACCAACTGGTACAAAATATACTTCACTTGTGGAAAAGGGGCAAGAAAGTGTCTGCAGCAGCTTTTCTGCTCGCTGGAAACTCAGACTACCAACAAGACTTGTGTCTTGAGAAAACCAACACAGTAACAGCAAAGCATAGTGTTCTACAGAGCTCTTCCATGGAAATCAAGCAATTTAAGTCCTAAAACCTTTGCTCTTGCTTTGCAGACGAGGAACACACCAACTGGTACAAAATATACGTCAGTAGTGGAGAAAACAGGTACGTGTCTTCAAGAGCATCTCTGCTTGCTGAAAACACAGGGAACAAACAGGGCTTGTGTCTTTAGAAAACCAACACAGCAACAGCAAAGCATAGTGTTCTTAATAGCTCTTCCAATGAAATCAAGCAATTTAGGTCCTAAAACATTTGATCCGTCTCTGCAGACGAGGAACACACCAACTGGTACAAAATATACTTCACTTGTGAAAAAGGGGCAAGAAAGTGTCTGCAGCAGCTTCTCTGCTTGCTGCAAACACAGACAACCAACAGGACTTGTGTCTTGAGAAAACCAACACAGCAACAGCAAAGCATTGTGTTCTACAGAGCTCTTCCATGGAAATCAAGCAATTTAGGTCCTAACACATTTGCTCTTGCTTTGCAGACGAGGAACACACCAACTGGTACAAAATATACTTCACTTGTGAAAAAGGAGCAAGAAAGTGTCTGCAGCAGCTTCTCTGCTTGCTGCAAACACAGACAACCAACAGGACTTGTGTCTTGAGAAAACCAACACAGCAACAGCAAAGCATTGTGTTCTACAGAGCTCTTCCATGGAAAACAAGCAATTTAGATCCTAAAACCTTTGCTCTTGCTCTGCAGACGAAGAATACACCAACTGGTACAAAATATACTTCACTTGTGGAAAAGGGGCAAGAAAGTGTCTGCAGCAGCTTTTCTGCTCGCTGGAAACACATACAACTAACAAGGCTTGTGTCTTGAGAAAACCAACACAGCAACAGCAAAGCACAGTGTTCTACATATCTCTTCCAAGGAAATCAAGCAATTTAGGTCCTAAAACCTTTGCTCCTGCTCTCCAGACGAGGAATACACCAACTGGTACAAAATATACGTCAGTAGTGGAGAAAGCAGGTACGTGTCTTCAAGAGCTTCTCTGCTCGCTGCAAGTACAGAGAACAAACAGGGTTTGTTTCTTGAGAAAACCGACACAGCAACAGCAAAGCATAGTGTTCTACAGAGCTCTTCCATGGAAATCAAGCAATTTAGGTCCTAAAACCTTTGCTCTTGCTCTCCAGACGAGGAATACACCAACTGGTACAAAATATACTTCACTAGTGGAAAAGGAGCAAGAAAGTGTCTGCAGCAGCTTCTCTGCTTGCTGAAAACACAGAGAACAAACAGGGCTTGTGTCTTGAGAAAACAAACACAGCAACCGAAAACCATAGTGTTCTACATAGCTCTTCCATGGAAAACAAGCAATTTAGATCCTAAAACCTTTGCTCTTGCTCTGCAGACGAGGAATACACCAACTGGTACAAAATATACTTCACTTGTGGAAAAGGGGCAAGAAAGTGTCTGCAGCAGCTTCTCTGCTTGCTGCAAACACAGACAACCAACAGGACTTGTGTCTTGAGAAAACCAACACAGCAACAGCAAAGCACAGTGTTCTACATAGCTCTTCCATGGAAAACAAGCAATTTAGATCCTAAAACCTTTGCTCTTGCTCTGCAGAAGAGGAATACACCAACTGGTACAAAATATACTTCACTTGTGGAAAAGGGGCAAGAAAGTGTCTGCAGCAGCTTCTCTGCTTGCTGAAACACAGGGAACAAACAGGGTTTGTGTCTTTAGAAAACCAACACAGCAACAGCAAAGCATAGTGTTCTACATAGCTCTTCCATGGAAAACAAGCAATTTAGATCCTAAAACCTTTGCTCTTGCTCTGCAGACGAGGAATACACCAACTGGTACAAAATATACTTCACTTGTGGAAAAGGGGCAAGAAAGTGTCTGCAGCAGCTTCTCTGCTTGCTGAAAACACAGGGAACAAACATGGTTTGTGTCTTGAGAAAACCAACACAGCAACAGCAAAGCACAGTGTTCTACATATCTCTTCCAAGGAAATCAAGCAATTTAGGTCCTAAAACCTTTGCTCCTGCTCTCCAGACGAGGAATACACCAACTGGTACAAAATATACTTCACTAGTGGAAAAGGAGCAAGAAAGTGTCTGCAGCAGCTTCTCTGCTTGCTGAAAACACAGAGAACAAACAGGGTTTGTGTCTTTAGAAAACCAACACAGCAACAGCAAAGCATAGTGTTCTACATAGCTCTTCCATGGAAAACAAGCAATTTAGATCCTAAAACCTTTGCTCTTGCTCTGCAGACGAGGAATACACCAACTGGTACAAAATATACTTCACTTGTGGAAAAGGGGCAAGAAAGTGTCTGCAGCAGCTTTTCTGCTCGCTGGAAACTCAGACAACCAACAAGACTTGTGTCTTGAGAAAACCAACACAATAACAGCAAAGCACAGTGTTCTACATATCTCTTCCAAGGAAATCAAGCAATTTAGGTCCTAAAACCTTTGCTCCTGCTCTCCAGACGAGGAATACACCAACTGGTACAAAATATACTTCACTAGTGGAAAAGGAGCAAGAAAGTGTCTGCAGCAGCTTCTCTGCTTGCTGAAAACACAGGGAACAAACAGGGCTTGTGTCTTGAGAAAACAAACACAGCAACCGAAAACCATAGTGTTCTACAGAGCTCTTCCATGGAAAACAAGCAATTTAGATCCTAAAACCTTTGCTCTTGCTCTGCAGACGAGGAATACACCAACTGGTACAAAATATACTTCACTTGTGGAAAAGGGGCAAGAAAGTGTCTGCAGCAGCTTTTCTGCTCGCTGGAAACTCAGACAACCAACAAGACTTGTGTCTTGAGAAAACCAACACAATAACAGCAAAGCATAGTGTTCTACAGAGCTCTTCCATGGAAATCAAGCAATTTAAGTCCTAAAACCTTTGCTCTTGCTTTGCAGACGAGGAATACACCAACTGGTACAAAATATACGTCAGTAGTGGAGAAAGCAGGTACGTGTCTTCAAGAGCTTCTCTGCTTGCTGCAAACACAGACAACCAACAGGGCTTGTGTCTTGAGAAAACCAACACAGCAACAGCAAAGCATAGTGTTCTACATAGCTCTTCCATGGAAAACAAGCAATTTAGATCCTAAAACCTTTGCTCTTGCTCTGCAGACGAAGAATACACAAACTGGTACAAAATATACTTCACTTGTGGAAAAGGAGCAAGAAAGTGTCTGCAGCAGCTTCTCTGCTTGCTGAAAACACAGGGAACAAACAGGGCTTGTGTCTTGAGAAAACAAACACAGCAACCGAAAACCATAGTGTTCTACATAGCTCTTCCATGGAAAACAAGCAATTTAGATCCTAAAACCTTTGCTCTTGCTCTGCAGACGAGGAATACACCAACTGGTACAAAATATACTTCACTTGTGGAAAAGGGGCAAGAAAGTGTCTGCAGCAGCTTTTCTGCTCGCTGGAAACACATACAACTAACAAGGCTTGTGTCTTGAGAAAACCAACACAGTAACAGCAAAGCACAGTGTTCTACATATCTCTTCCAAGGAAATCAAGCAATTTAGGTCCTAAAACCTTTGCTCCTGCTCTCCAGACGAGGAATACACCAACTGGTACAAAATATACGTCAGTAGTGGAGAAAGCAGGTACGTGTCTTCAAGAGCTTCTCTGCTCGCTGCAAGTACAGAGAACAAACAGGGTTTGTTTCTTGAGAAAACCAACACAGCAACAGCAAAGCATAGTGTTCTACAGAGCTCTTCCATGGAAATCAAGCAATTTAGGTCCTAACATATTTGCTCTTGCTCTCCAGACGAGGAATACACCAACTGGTACAAAATATACTTCACTTGTGAAAAAGGGGCAAGAAAGTGTCTGCAGCAGCTTCTCTGCTTGCTGAAAACACAGACAACCAACAGGACTTGTGTCTTGAGAAAACCAACACAGCAACAGCAAAGCATAGTGTTCTACAGAGCTCTTCCATGGAAAACAAGCAATTTAGATCCTAAAACCTTTGCTCTTGCTCTGCAGACGAGGAATACACCAACTGGTACAAAATATACTTCACTTGTGGAAAAGGGGCAAGAAAGTGTCTGCAGCAGCTTTTCTGCTCGCTGGAAACTCAGACAACCAACAGGACTTGTGTCTTGAGAAAACCGACACAGCAACAGCAAAGCATAGTGTTCTACAGAGCTCTTCCATGGAAATCAAGCAATTTAGGTCCTAACACCTTTGCTCTTGCTCTGCAGACGAGGAATACACCAACTGGTACAAAATATACTTCACTTGTGGAAAAGGGGCAAGAAAGTGTCTGCAGCAGCTTCTCTGCTTGCTGCAAACACAGACAACCAACAGGACTTGTGTCTTGAGAAAACCAACACAGCAACAGCAAAGCATAGTGTTCTACAGAGCTCTTCCATGGAAAACAAGCAATTTAGATCCTAAAACCTTTGCTCTTGCTCTGCAGACAAGGAATACACCAACTGGTACAAAATATACTTCACTTGTGGAAAAGGGGCAAGAAAGTGTCTGCAGCAGCTTCTCTGCTTGCTGAAAACACAGGGAACAAACAGGGTTTGTGTCTTGAGAAAACCAACACAGCAACAGCAAAGCATAGTGTTCTACATAGCTCTTCCATGGAAAACAAGCAATTTAGATCCTAAAACCTTTGCTCTTGCTCTGCAGAAGAGGAATACACCAACTGGTACAAAATATACTTCACTTGTGGAAAAGGGGCAAGAAAGTGTCTGCAGCAGCTTTTCTGCTCGCTGGAAACTCAGACTACCAACAAGACTTGTGTCTTGAGAAAACCAACACAGTAACAGCAAAGCATAGTGTTCTACAGAGCTCTTCCATGGAAATCAAGCAATTTAAGTCCTAAAACCTTTGCTCTTGCTTTGCAGACGAGGAACACACCAACTGGTACAAAATATACGTCAGTAGTGGAGAAAGCAGGTACGTGTCTTCAAGAGCATCTCTGCTTGCTGAAAACACAGGGAACAAACAGGGCTTGTGTCTTTAGAAAACCAACACAGCAACAGCAAAGCATAGTGTTCTTAATAGCTCTTCCAATGAAATCAAGCAATTTAGGTCCTAAAACCTTTGATCCGTCTCTGCAGACGAGGAACACACCAACTGGTACAAAATATACTTCACTTGTGAAAAAGGGGCAAGAAAGTGTCTGCAGCAGCTTCTCTGCTTGCTGCAAACACAGACAACCAACAGGACTTGTGTCTTGAGAAAACCAACACAGCAACAGCAAAGCATTGTGTTCTACATAGCTCTTCCATGGAAAACAAGCAATTTAGATCCTAAAACCTTTGCTCTTGCTCTGCAGACGAGGAATACACCAACTGGTACAAAATATACTTCACTAGTGGAAAAGGAGCAAGAAAGTGTCTGCAGCAGCTTTTCTGCTTGCTGAAAACACAGGGAACAAACAGGGTTTGTGTCTTGAGAAAACCAACACAGCAACAGCAAAGCATAGTGTTCTACATAGCTCTTCCATGGAAAACAAGCAATTTAGATCCTAAAACCTTTGCTCTTGCTCTGCAGACGAGGAATACACAAACTGGTACAAAATATACTTCACTAGTGGAAAAGGAGCAAGAAAGTGTCTGCAGCAGCTTCTCTGCTTGCTGAAAACACAGAGAACAAACAGGGCTTGTGTCTTGAGAAAACAAACACAGCAACCGAAAACCATAGTGTTCTACATAGCTCTTCCATGGAAAACAAGCAATTTAGATCCTAAAACCTTTGCTCTTGCTCTGCAGACGAGGAATACACCAACTGGTACAAAATATACTTCACTTGTGGAAAAGGGGCAAGAAAGTGTCTGCAGCAGCTTTTCTGCTCGCTGGAAACACATACAACTAACAAGGCTTGTGTCTTGAGAAAACCAACACAGCAACAGCAAAGCACAGTGTTCTACATATCTCTTCCAAGGAAATCAAGCAATTTAGGTCCTAAAACCTTTGCTCCTGCTCTCCAGACGAGGAATACACCAACTGGTACAAAATATACGTCAGTAGTGGAGAAAGCAGGTACGTGTCTTCAAGAGCTTCTCTGCTCGCTGCAAGTACAGAGAACAAACAGGGTTTGTTTCTTGAGAAAACCGACACAGCAACAGCAAAGCATAGTGTTCTACAGAGCTCTTCCATGGAAATCAAGCAATTTAGGTCCTAAAACCTTTGCTCTTGCTCTCCAGACGAGGAATACACCAACTGGTACAAAATATACTTCACTAGTGGAAAAGGAGCAAGAAAGTGTCTGCAGCAGCTTCTCTGCTTGCTGAAAACACAGAGAACAAACAGGGCTTGTGTCTTGAGAAAACAAACACAACAACCGAAAACCATAGTGTTCTACATAGCTCTTCCATGGAAAACAAGCAATTTAGATCCTAAAACCTTTGCTCTTGCTCTGCAGACGAGGAATACACCAACTGGTACAAAATATACTTCACTTGTGGAAAAGGGGCAAGAAAGTGTCTGCAGCAGCTTTTCTGCTCGCTGGAAACTCAGACTACCAACAAGACTTGTGTCTTGAGAAAACCAACACAGTAACAGCAAAGCATAGTGTTCTACAGAGCTCTTCCATGGAAATCAAGCAATTTAAGTCCTAAAACCTTTGCTCTTGCTTTGCAGACGAGGAACACACCAACTGGTACAAAATATACGTCAGTAGTGGAGAAAGCAGGTACGTGTCTTCAAGAGCATCTCTGCTTGCTGAAAACACAGGGAACAAACAGGGCTTGTGTCTTTAGAAAACCAACACAGCAACAGCAAAGCATAGTGTTCTTAATAGCTCTTCCAATGAAATCAAGCAATTTAGGTCCTAAAACCTTTGATCCGTCTCTGCAGACGAGGAACACACCAACTGGTACAAAATATACTTCACTTGTGAAAAAGGGGCAAGAAAGTGTCTGCAGCAGCTTCTCTGCTTGCTGCAAACACAGACAACCAACAGGACTTGTGTCTTGAGAAAACCAACACAGCAACAGCAAAGCATAGTGTTCTACATAGCTCTTCCATGGAAAACAAGCAATTTAGATCCTAAAACCTTTGCTCTTGCTCTGCAGACGAGGAATACACCAACTGGTACAAAATATACTTCACTAGTGGAAAAGGAGCAAGAAAGTGTCTGCAGCAGCTTTTCTGCTTGCTGAAAACACAGGGAACAAACAGGGTTTGTGTCTTGAGAAAACCAACACAGCAACAGCAAAGCATAGTGTTCTACATAGCTCTTCCATGGAAAACAAGCAATTTAGATCCTAAAACCTTTGCTCTTGCTCTGCAGACGAGGAATACACAAACTGGTACAAAATATACTTCACTAGTGGAAAAGGAGCAAGAAAGTGTCTGCAGCAGCTTCTCTGCTTGCTGAAAACACAGAGAACAAACAGGGCTTGTGTCTTGAGAAAACAAACACAGCAACCGAAAACCATAGTGTTCTACATAGCTCTTCCATGGAAAACAAGCAATTTAGATCCTAAAACCTTTGCTCTTGCTCTGCAGACGAGGAATACACCAACTGGTACAAAATATACTTCACTTGTGGAAAAGGGGCAAGAAAGTGTCTGCAGCAGCTTTTCTGCTCGCTGGAAACACATACAACTAACAAGGCTTGTGTCTTGAGAAAACCAACACAGCAACAGCAAAGCACAGTGTTCTACATATCTCTTCCAAGGAAATCAAGCAATTTAGGTCCTAAAACCTTTGCTCCTGCTCTCCAGACGAGGAATACACCAACTGGTACAAAATATACGTCAGTAGTGGAGAAAGCAGGTACGTGTCTTCAAGAGCTTCTCTGCTCGCTGCAAGTACAGAGAACAAACAGGGTTTGTTTCTTGAGAAAACCGACACAGCAACAGCAAAGCATAGTGTTCTACAGAGCTCTTCCATGGAAATCAAGCAATTTAGGTCCTAAAACCTTTGCTCTTGCTCTCCAGACGAGGAATACACCAACTGGTACAAAATATACTTCACTAGTGGAAAAGGAGCAAGAAAGTGTCTGCAGCAGCTTCTCTGCTTGCTGAAAACACAGAGAACAAACAGGGCTTGTGTCTTGAGAAAACAAACACAACAACCGAAAACCATAGTGTTCTACATAGCTCTTCCATGGAAAACAAGCAATTTAGATCCTAAAACCTTTGCTCTTGCTCTGCAGACGAGGAATACACCAACTGGTACAAAATATACTTCACTTGTGGAAAAGGGGCAAGAAAGTGTCTGCAGCAGCTTTTCTGCTCGCTGGAAACACATACAACTAACAAGGCTTGTGTCTTGAGAAAACCAACACAGTAACAGCAAAGCACAGTGTTCTACATATCTCTTCCAAGGAAATCAAGCAATTTAGGTCCTAAAACCTTTGCTCTTGCTCTGCAGACGAGGAATACACCAACTGGTACAAAATATACGTCAGTAGTGGAGAAAGCAGGTACGTGTCTTCAAGAGCTTCTCTGCTTGCTGAAAACACAGGGAACAAACAGGGTTTGTGTCTTGAGAAAACCAACACAGCAACAGCAAAGCATAGTGTTCTACAGAGCTCTTCCATGGAAAACAAGCAATTTAGATCCTAAAACCTTTGCTCTTGCTCTGCAGACGAGGAATACACAAACTGGTACAAAATATACTTCACTAGTGGAAAAGGAGCAAGAAAGTGTCTGCAGCAGCTTTTCTGCTTGCTGAAAACACAGAGAACAAACAGGACTTGTGTCTTGAGAAAACAAACACAGCAACCGAAAACCATAGTGTTCTACATAGCTCTTCCATGGAAAACAAGCAATTTAGATCCTAAAACCTTTGCTCTTGCTCTGCAGACGAGGAATACACCAACTGGTACAAAATATACTTCACTTGTGGAAAAGGGACAAGAAAGTGTCTGCAGCAGCTTTTCTGCTCGCTGGAAACTCAGACAACCAACAGGACTTGTGTCTTGAGAAAACCAACACAGTAACAGCAAAGCATAGTGTTCTACAGAGCTCTTCCATGGAAATCAAGCAATTTAGGTCCTAAAACCTTTGCTCTTGCTCTGCAGACGAGGAACACACCAACTGGTACAAAATATACTTCACTTGTGAAAAAGGGGCAAGAAAGTGTCTGCAGCAGCTTCTCTGCTTGCTGCAAACACAGACAACCAACAGGACTTGTGTCTTGAGAAAACCAACACAGCAACAGCAAAGCATAGTGTTCTACATAGCTCTTCCATGGAAAACAAGCAATTTAGATCCTAAAACCTTTGCTCTTGCTCTGCAGACGAGGAATACACAAACTGGTACAAAATATACTTCACTAGTGGAAAAGGAGCAAGAAAGTGTCTGCAGCAGCTTCTCTGCTTGCTGAAAACACAGAGAACAAACAGGGCTTGTGTCTTGAGAAAACAAACACAGCAACCGAAAACCATAGTGTTCTACATAGCTCTTCCATGGAAAACAAGCAATTTAGATCCTAAAACCTTTGCTCTTGCTCTGCAGACGAGGAATACACCAACTGGTACAAAATATACTTCACTTGTGGAAAAGGGGCAAGAAAGTGTCTGCAGCAGCTTTTCTGCTCGCTGGAAACTCAGACAACCAACAAGACTTGTGTCTTGAGAAAACCAACACAGCAACAGCAAAGCATAGTGTTCTACAGAGCTCTTCCATGGAAATCAAGCAATTTAAGTCCTAAAACCTTTGCTCTTGCTTTGCAGACGAGGAACACACCAACTGGTACAAAATATACGTCAGTAGTGGAGAAAGCAGGTACGTGACTTCAAGAGCTTCTCTGCTTGCTGAAAACACAGACAACCAACAGGACTTGTGTCTTGAGAAAACCAACACAGCAACAGCAAAGCATAGTGTTCTACAGAGCTCTTCCATGGAAAACAAGCAATTTAGATCCTAAAACCTTTGCTCTTGCTCTGCAGACGAGGAATACACCAACTGGTACAAAATATACTTCACTAGTGGAAAAGGGGCAAGAAAGTGTCTGCAGCAGCTTCTCTGCTTGCTGAAAACACAGAGAACAAACAGGGCTTGTGTCTTGAGAAAACAAACACAGCAACCGAAAACCATAGTGTTCTACATAGCTCTTCCATGGAAAACAAGCAATTTAGATCCTAAAACCTTTGCTCTTGCTCTGCAGACGAGGAATACACCAACTGGTACAAAATATACTTCACTTGTGGAAAAGGGGCAAGAAAGTGTCTGCAGCAGCTTTTCTGCTCGCTGGAAACACATACAACTAACAAGGCTTGTGTCTTGAGAAAACCAACACAGCAACAGCAAAGCACAGTGTTCTACATATCTCTTCCAAGGAAATCAAGCAATTTAGGTCCTAAAACCTTTGCTCCTGCTCTCCAGACGAGGAATACACCAACTGGTACAAAATATACGTCAGTAGTGGAGAAAGCAGGTACGTGTCTTCAAGAGCTTCTCTGCTCGCTGCAAGTACAGAGAACAAACAGGGTTTGTTTCTTGAGAAAACCGACACAGCAACAGCAAAGCATAGTGTTCTACAGAGCTCTTCCATGGAAATCAAGCAATTTAGGTCCTAAAACCTTTGCTCTTGCTCTCCAGACGAGGAATACACCAACTGGTACAAAATATACTTCACTAGTAGAAAAGGAGCAAGAAAGTGTCTGCAGCAGCTTCTCTGCTTGCTGAAAACACAGAGAACAAACAGGGCTTGTGTCTTGAGAAAACAAACACAGCAACCGAAAACCATAGTGTTCTACATAGCTCTTCCATGGAAAACAAGCAATTTAGATCCTAAAACCTTTGCTCTTGCTCTGCAGACGAGGAATACACCAACTGGTACAAAATATACTTCACTTGTGGAAAAGGGGCAAGAAAGTGTCTGCAGCAGCTTTTCTGCTCGCTGGAAACACATACAACTAACAAGGCTTGTGTCTTGAGAAAACCAACACAGTAACAGCAAAGCACAGTGTTCTACATATCTCTTCCAAGGAAATCAAGCAATTTAGGTCCTAAAACCTTTGCTCCTGCTCTCCAGACGAGGAATACACCAACTGGTACAAAATATACGTCAGTAGTGGAGAAAGCAGGTACGTGTCTTCAAGAGCTTCTCTGCTCGCTGCAAGTACAGAGAACAAACAGGGTTTGTTTCTTGAGAAAACCAACACAGCAACAGCAAAGCATAGTGTTCTACAGAGCTCTTCCATGGAAATCAAGCAATTTAGGTCCTAACATATTTGCTCTTGCTCTCCAGACGAGGAATACACCAACTGGTACAAAATATACTTCACTAGTGGAAAAGGAGCAAGAAAGTGTCTGCAGCAGCTTCTCTGCTTGCTGAAAACACAGAGAACAAACAGGGCTTGTGTCTTGAGAAAACAAACACAGCAACCGAAAACCATAGTGTTCTACATAGCTCTTCCATGGAAAACAAGCAATTTAGATCCTAAACCTTTGCTCTTGCTCTGCAGACGAGGAATACACCAACTGGTACAAAATATACTTCACTTGTGGAAAAGGGGCAAGAAAGTGTCTGCAGCAGCTTTTCTGCTCGCTGGAAACACATACAACTAACAAGGCTTGTGTCTTGAGAAAACCAACACAGCAACAGCAAAGCATAGTGTTCTACATAGCTCTTCCATGGAAAACAAGCAATTTAGATCCTAAAACCTTTGCTCTTGCTCTGCAGACGAGGAATACACCAACTGGTACAAAATATACTTCACTTGTGGAAAAGGGGCAAGAAAGTGTCTGCAGCAGCTTTTCTGCTCGCTGGAAACTCAGACAACCAACAAGACTTGTGTCTTGAGAAAACCAACACAGCAACAGCAAAGCATAGTGTTCTACAGAGCTCTTCCATGGAAATCAAGCAATTTAAGTCCTAAAACCTTTGCTCTTGCTTTGCAGACGAGGAACACACCAACTGGTACAAAATATACGTCAGTAGTGGAGAAAGCAGGTACGTGTCTTCAAGAGCTTCTCTGCTTGCTGAAAACACAGGGAACAAACAGGGTTTGTGTCTTGAGAAAACCAACACAGCAACAGCAAAGCATAGTGTTCTTAATAGCTCTTCCATGGAAAACAAGCAATTTAGATCCTAAAACCTTTGCTCTTGCTCTGCAGACGAGGAATACACCAACTGGTACAAAATATACTTCACTAGTGGAAAAGGAGCAAGAAAGTGTCTGCAGCAGCTTCTCTGCTTGCTGAAAACACAGGGAACAAACAGGACTTGTGTCTTGAGAAAACCAACACAGTAACAGCAAAGCACAGTGTTCTACATATCTCTTCCAAGGAAATCAAGCAATTTAGGTCCTAAAACCTTTGCTCCTGCTCTCCAGACGAGGAATACACCAACTGGTACAAAATATACGTCAGTAGTGGAGAAAGCAGGTACGTGTCTTCAAGAGCTTCTCTGCTCGCTGCAAGTACAGAGAACAAACAGGGTTTGTTTCTTGAGAAAACCAACACAGCAACAGCAAAGCATAGTGTTCTACAGAGCTCTTCCATGGAAAACAAGCAATTTAGGTCCTAACACATTTGCTCTTGCTTTGCAGACGAGGAACACACCAACTGGTACAAAATATACTTCACTTGTGAAAAAGGAGCAAGAAAGTGTCTGCAGCAGCTTCTCTGCTTGCTGCAAACACAGACAACCAACAGGACTTGTGTCTTGAGAAAACCAACACAGCAACAGCAAAGCATTGTGTTCTACATAGCTCTTCCATGGAAAACAAGCAATTTAGATCCTAAAACCTTTGCTCTTGCTCTGCAGAAGAGGAATACACCAACTGGTACAAAATATACTTCACTTGTAGAAAAGGAGCAAGAAAGTGTCTGCAGCAGCTTCTCTGCTTGCTGAAAACACAGAGAACAAACAGGGCTTGTGTCTTGAGAAAACAAACACAGCAACCGAAAACCATAGTGTTCTACATAGCTCTTCCATGGAAAACAAGCAATTTAGATCCTAAAACCTTTGCTCTTGCTCTGCAGACGAGGAATACACCAACTGGTACAAAATATACTTCACTTGTGGAAAAGGGGCAAGAAAGTGTCTGCAGCAGCTTTTCTGCTCGCTGGAAACACATACAACTAACAAGGCTTGTGTCTTGAGAAAACCAACACAGTAACAGCAAAGCACAGTGTTCTACATATCTCTTCCAAGGAAATCAAGCAATTTAGGTCCTAAAACCTTTGCTCCTGCTCTCCAGACGAGGAATACACCAACTGGTACAAAATATACGTCAGTAGTGGAGAAAGCAGGTACGTGTCTTCAAGAGCTTCTCTGCTCGCTGCAAGTACAGAGAACAAACAGGGTTTGTTTCTTGAGAAAACCAACACAGCAACAGCAAAGCATAGTGTTCTACAGAGCTCTTCCATGGAAATCAAGCAATTTAGGTCCTAACATATTTGCTCTTGCTCTCCAGACGAGGAATACACCAACTGGTACAAAATATACTTCACTAGTGGAAAAGGAGCAAGAAAGTGTCTGCAGCAGCTTCTCTGCTTGCTGAAAACACAGAGAACAAACAGGGCTTGTGTCTTGAGAAAACCAACACAGTAACAGCAAAGCATAGTGTTCTACAGAGCTCTTCCATGGAAATCAAGCAATTTAAGTCCTAAAACCTTTGCTCTTGCTTTGCAGACGAGGAACACACCAACTGGTACAAAATATACGTCAGTAGTGGAGAAAGCAGGTACGTGTCTTCAAGAGCTTCTCTGCTTGCTGAAAACACAGGGAACAAACAGGGCTTGTGTGTTTAGAAAACCAACACAGCAACAGCAAAGCACAGTGTTCTTAATAGCTCTTCCAATGAAATCAAGCAATTTAGGTCCTAAAACCTTTGATCCGTCTCTGCAGACGAGGAACACACCAACTGGTACAAAATATACTTCACTTGTGAAAAAGGGGCAAGAAAGTGTCTGCAGCAGCTTCTCTGCTTGCTGCAAACACAGAGAACCAACAGGACTTCTGTCTTGAGAAAACCAACACAGCAACAGCAAAGCATAGTGTTCTACAGAGCTCTTCCATGGAAAACAAGCAATTTAGATCCTAAAACCTTTGCTCTTGCTCTGCAGACGAGGAATACACCAACTGGTACAAAATATACTTCACTTGTGGAAAAGGGGCAAGAAAGTGTCTGCAGCAGCTTCTCTGCTTGCTGAAAACACAGAGAACAAACAGGGCTTGTGTCTTGAGAAAACCAACACAGTAACAGCAAAGCATAGTGTTCTACAGAGCTCTTCCATGGAAATCAAGCAATTTAAGTCCTAAAACCTTTGCTCTTGCTTTGCAGACGAGGAACACACCAACTGGTACAAAATATACGTCAGTAGTGGAGAAAGCAGGTACGTGTCTTCAAGAGCTTCTCTGCTCGCTGCAAGTACAGAGAACAAACAGGGTTTGTTTCTTGAGAAAACCAACACAGCAACAGCAAAGCATAGTGTTCTACAGAGCTCTTCCATGGAAATCAAGCAATTTAGGTCCTAACACATTTGCTCTTGCTTTGCAGACGAGGAACACACCAACTGGTACAAAATATACTTCACTTGTGAAAAAGGGGCAAGAAAGTGTCTGCAGCAGCTTCTCTGCTTGCTGCAAACACAGACAACCAACAGGACTTGTGTCTTGAGAAAACCAACACAGCAACAGCAAAGCATAGTGTTCTACAGAGCTCTTCCATGGAAAACAAGCAATTTAGATCCTAAAACCTTTGCTCTTGCTCTGCAGACGAGGAATACACCAACTGGTACAAAATATACTTCACTTGTGGAAAAGGGGCAAGAAAGTGTCTGCAGCAGCTTTTCTGCTCGCTGGAAACACATACAACCAACAAGACTTGTGTCTTGAGAAAACCAACACAGTAACAGCAAAGCATAGTGTTCTACAGAGCTCTTCCATGGAAATCAAGCAATTTAAGTCCTAAAACCTTTGCTCTTGCTTTGCAGACGAGGAACACACCAACTGGTACAAAATATACGTCAGTAGTGGAGAAAGCAGGTACGTGTCTTCAAGAGCTTCTCTGCTTGCTGAAAACACAGGGAACAAACAGGGCTTGTGTCTTTAGAAAACCAACACAGCAACAGCAAAGCATAGTGTTCTTAATAGCTCTTCCAATGAAATCAAGCAATTTAGGTCCTAAAACCGTTGCTCTTGCTCTGCAGACGAGGAACACACCAACTGGTACAAAATATACTTCACTTGTGAAAAAGGGGCAAGAAAGTGTCTGCAGCAGCTTCTCTGCTTGCTGCAAACACAGACAACCAACAGGACTTGTGTCTTGAGAAAACCAACACAGCAACAGCAAAGCATAGTGTTCTACATAGCTCTTCCATGGAAAACAAGCAATTTAGATCCTAAAACCTTTGCTCTTGCTCTGCAGAAGAGGAATACACAAACTGGTACAAAATATACTTCACTAGTGGAAAAGGAGCAAGAAAGTGTCTGCAGCAGCTTCTCTGCTTGCTGAAAACACAGAGAACAAACAGGGCTTGTGTCTTGAGAAAACCAACACAGCAACAGCAAAGCATAGTGTTCTACATAGCTCTTCCATGGAAAACAAGCAATTTAGATCCTAAAACCTTTGCTCTTGCTCTGCAGACGAGGAATACACCAACTGGTACAAAATATACTTCAGTTGTGGAAAAGGGGCAAGAAAGTGTCTGCAGCAGCTTTTCTGCTCGCTGGAAACACATACAACTAACAAGCTTTGTGTCTTGAGAAAACCAACACAGCAACAGCAAAGCATAGTGTTCTACATAGCTCTTCCATGGAAAACAAGCAATTTAGATCCTAAAACCTTTGCTCTTGCTCTGCAGACGAGGAATACACAAACTGGTACAAAATATACTTCACTAGTGGAAAAGGAGCAAGAAAGTGTCTGCAGCAGCTTCTCTGCTTGCTGAAAACACAGGGAACAAACAGGGTTTGTGTCTTGAGAAAACCAACACAGCAACAGCAAAGCATAGTGTTCTACATAGCTCTTCCATGGAAAACAAGCAATTTAGATCCTAAAACCTTTGCTCTTGCTCTGCAGA
>NW_026960662.1:0-70000 GCF_021018805.1 Prinia subflava | reverse complement strand
AGCAGCCCGAGTTCCAAAATGTGGCATCTTGCATCTGGGAGAAATCTTGAATATCACGGCATTTTTGCAGGCTGAAGCCGAGGTGGCCGGATGAGGGTGGTGGACATGAACGGTGGCCCTTTTCCATGGGAAACTAAACTCACCTGGCCATGTTCCTGGTGTCAGATTGTGGGAGACATTTGGCACTCCAAAAGCAGCCCGAGTTCCAAAATGTGGCATCTTGCATCTGGGAGAAATCTTGAATATCACGGCATTTTTGGAGGCCGAAGCCGAGATGGCCGAATGAGGGTGGTGGACACGAACGGTGACCGTTTTCCATGGGAAACTAAACTCACCTGGCCATGTTCCTGGTGTCAGATTGTGGGAGACATTTGGCACTCCAAAAGCAGCCCGAGTTCCAAAATGTGGCATCTTGCATCTGGGAGAAATCTTGAATATCACGGCATTTTTGCAGGCCGAAGCCGAGGTGGCCGGATGAGGGTGGTGGACACGAACGGTGGCCCTTTTCCATGGGAAACTAAACTCACCTGGCCATGTTCCTGGTGTCAGATTGTGGGAGACATTTGGCACTCCAAAAGCAGCCCGAGTTCCAAAATGTGGCATCTTGCATCTGGGAGAAATCTTGAATATCACGGCATTTTTGCAGGCTGAAGCCGAGGTGGCCGGATGAGGGTGGTGGACACGAACGGTGGCCCTTTTCCATGGGAAACTAAACTCACCTGGCCATGTTCCTGGTGTCAGATTGTGGGAGACTTTTGGCACTCCAAAAGCAGCCCGAGTTCCAAAATGTGGCATCTTGCATCTGGGAGAAATCTTGAATGCCACGGCATTTTTTCAGGCCGAAGCCGATAGGGCAGGATGGGGCAGGATGAGGGTGGTGGACATGAACAGTTACCCTTTTCCATGGGAAACTAAACTCACCTGGCCATGTTCCTGGTGTCAGATTGTGGGAGACATTTGGCACTCCAAAAGCAGCCTGAGTTCCAAAATGTGGCATCTTGCATCTGGGAGAAATCTTGAATATCACGGCATTTTTGGAGGCCGAAGCCGAGGTGGCCGGATGACGGTGGTGGACACGAACGGTGGCCCTTTTCCATGGGAAACTAAACTCACCTGGCCATGTTCCTGGTGTCAGATTGTGGGAGACATTTGGCACTCCAAAAGCAGCCTGAGTTCCAAAATGTGGCATCTTGCATCTGGGAGAAATCTTGAATATCACGGCATTTTTGCAGGCTGAAGCCGAGGTGGCCGGATGAGGGTGGTGGACACGAACGGTGGCCCTTTTCCATGGGAAACTAAACTCACCTGGCCATGTTCCTGGTGTCAGATTGTGGGAGACATTTGGCACTCCAAAAGCAGCCTGAGTTCCAAAATGTGGCATCTTGCATCTGGGAGAAATCTTGAATATCACGGCATTTTTGCAGGCCGAAGCCGAGGTGGCCGGATGAGGGTGGTGGACACGACCGGTGGCCCTTTTCCATGGGAAACTAAACTCACCTGGCCATGTTCCTGGTGTCAGATTGTGGGAGACATTTGGCACTCCAAAAGCAGCCCGAGTTCCAAAATGTGGCATCTTGCATCTGGGAGAAATCTTGAATATCACGGCATTTTTGCAGGCTGAAGCCGAGGTGGCCGGATGAGGGTGGTGGACACGAACGGTGGCCCTTTTCCATGGGAAACTAAACTCACCTGGCCATGTTCCTGGTGTCAGATTGTGGGAGACATTTAGCACTCCAAAAGCAGCCCGAGTTCCAAAATGTGGCATCTTGCATCTGGGAGAAATCTTGAATATCACGGCATTTTTGCAGGCTGAAGCCGAGGTGGCCGGATGAGGGTGGTGGACACGAACGGTGGCCCTTTTCCATGGGAAACTAAACTCACCTGGCCATGTTCCTGGTGTCAGATTGTGGGAGACATTTGGCACTCCAAAAGCAGCCCGAGTTCCAAAATGTGGCATCTTGCATCTGGGAGAAATCTTGAATATCACGGCATTTTTGGAGGCCGAAGCCGAGATGGCCGGATGAGGGTGGTGGACACGAACGGTGACCCTTTTCCATGGGAAACTAAACTCACTTGGCCATGTTCCTGGTGTCAGATTGTGGGAGACATGTGGCACTCCAAAAGCAGCCCGAGTTCCAAAATGTGGCATCTTGCATCTGGGAGAAATCTTGAATATCACGGCATTTTTGCAGGCCGAAGCCGAGGTGGCCGGATGAGGGTGGTGGACACGAACGGTGGCCCTTTTCCATGGGAAACTAAACTCACCTGGCCATGTTCCTGGTGTCAGATTGTGGGAGACATTTGGCACTCCAAAACCAGCCCGAGTTCCAAAATGTGGCATCTTGCATCTGGGAGAAATCTTGAATATCACGGCATTTTTGCAGGCTGAAGCCGAGGTGGCCGGATGAGGGTGGTGGACACGAACGGTGGCCCTTTTCCATGGGAAACTAAACTCACCTGGCCATGTTCCTGGTGTCAGATTGTGGGAGACATTTGGCACTCCAAAAGCAGCCCGAGTTCCAAAATGTGGCATCTTGCATCTGGGAGAAATCTTGAATATCACGGCATTTTTGCAGGCCAAAGCCGAGGTGGCCGGATGAGGGTGGTGGACACGAACGGTGGCCCTTTTCCATGGGAAACTAAACTCACCTGGCCATGTTCCTGGTGTCAGATTGTGGGAGACATTTGGCACTCCAAAAGCAGCCCGAGTTCCAAAATGTGGCATCTTGCATCTGGGAGAAATCTTGAATATCACGGCATTTTTGCAGGCCGAAGCCGACGTGGCCGGATGAGGGTGGTGGACACGAACGGTGGCCCTTTTCCATGGGAAACTAAACTCACCTGGCCATGTTCCTGGTGTCAGATTGTGGGAGACATGTGGCACTCCAAAAGCAGCCCGAGTTCCAAAATGTGGCATCTTGCATCTGGGAGAAATCTTGAATGCCACGGCATTTTTTCAGGCCGAAGTCGATAGGGCAGGATGGGGCAGGATGAGGGTTGTGGACATGAACAGTTACCCTTTTCAATGGGAAACTAAACTCACCTGGCCATGTTCCTGGTGTCAGATTGTGGGAGACATTTGGCACTCCAAAAGCAGCCCGAGTTCCAAAATGTGGCATCTTGCATCTGGGAGAAATCTTGAATATCACGGCATTTTTGGAGGCCGAAGCCGAGGTGGCCGGATGAGGGTGGTGGACACGAACGGTGGCCCTTTTCCATGGGAAACTAAACTCACCTGGCCATGTTCCTGGTGTCAGATTGTGGGAGACATTTGGCACTCCAAAAGCAGCCTGAGTTCCAAAATGTGGCATCTTGCATCTGGGAGAAATCTTGAATATCACGGCATTTTTGCAGGCTGAAGCCGAGGTGGCCGGATGAGGGTGGTGGACACGAACGGTGGCCCTTTTCCATGGGAAACTAAACTCACCTGGCCATGTTCCTGGTGTCAGATTGTGGGAGACATTTGGCACTCCAAAAGCAGCCCGAGTTCCAAAATGTGGCATCTTGCATCTGGGAGAAATCTTGAATATCACGGCATTTTTGGAGGCCGAAGCCGAGGTGGCCGGATGAGGGTGGTGGACACGAACGGTGGCCCTTTTCCATGGGAAACTAAACTCACCTGGCCATGTTCCTGGTGTCAGATTGTGGGAGACATTTGGCACTCCAAAAGCAGCCCGAGTTCCAAAATGTGGCATCTTGCATCTGGGAGAAATCTTGAATATCACGGCATTTTTGGAGGCCGAAGCCGAGGTGGCCAGATGAGGGTGGTGGACACGAACGGTGGCCCTTTTCCATGGGAAACTAAACTCACCTGGCCATGTTCCTGGTGTCAGATTGTGGGAGACATTTGGCACTCCAAAAGCAGCCCGAGTTCCAAAATGTGGCATCTTGCATCTGGGAGAAATCTTGAATATCACGGCATTTTTGCAAGCCGAAGCCGAGGTGGCCAGATGAGGGTGGTGGACACGAACGGTGGCCCTTTTCCATGGGAAACTAAACTCACCTGGCCATGTTCCTGGTGTCAGATTGTGGGAGACATTTGGCACTCCAAAAGCAGCCCGAGTTCCAAAATGTGGCATCTTGCATCTGGGAGAAATCTTGAATATCACGGCATTTTTGCAGGCTGAAGCCGAGGTGGCCGGATGAGGGTGGTGGACACGAACGGTGGCCCTTTTCCATGGGAAACTAAACTCACCTGGCCATGTTCCTGGTGTCAGATTGTGGGAGACATTTGGCACTCCAAAAGCAGCCCGAGTTCCAAAATGTGGCATCTTGCATCTGGGAGAAATCTTGAATATCACGGCATTTTTGCAGGCTGAAGCCGAGGTGGCCGGATGAGGGTGGTGGACACGAACGGTGGCCCTTTTCCATGGGAAACTAAACTCACCTGGCCATGTTCCTGGTGTCAGATTGTGGGAGACATGTGGCACTCCAAAAGCAGCCCGAGTTCCAAAATGTGGCATCTTGCATCTGGGAGAAATCTTGAATATCACAGCATTTTTGCAGGCTGAAGCCGAGGTGGCCGGATGAGGGTGGTGGACACGAACGGTGGCCCTTTTCCATGGGAAACTAAACTCACCTGGCCATGTTCCTGGTGTCAGATTGTGGGAGACATTTGGCACTCCAAAAGCAGCCCGAGTTCCAAAATGTGGCATCTTGCATCTGGGAGAAATCTTGAATATCACGGCATTTTTGCAGGCTGAAGCCGAGGTGGCCGGATGAGGGTGGTGGACACGAACGGTGGCCCTTTTCCATGGGAAACTAAACTCACCTGGCCATGTTCCTGGTGTCAGATTGTGGGAGACATTTGGCACTCCAAAAGCAGCCCGAGTTCCAAAATGTGGCATCTTGCATCTGGGAGAAATCTTGAATATCACGGCATTTTTGCAGGCTGAAGCCGAGGTGGCCGGATGAGGGTGGTGGACACGAACGGTGGCCCTTTTCCATGGGAAACTAAACTCACCTGGCCATGTTCCTGGTGTCAGATTGTGGGAGACATTTGGCACTCCAAAAGCAGCATGAGTTCCAAAATGTGGCATCTTGCATCTGGGAGAAATCTTGAATATCACGGCATTTTTGCAGGCCAAAGCCGAGGTGGCCGGATGAGGGTGGTGGACACGAACGGTGGCCCTTTTCCATGGGAAACTAAACTCACCTGGCCATGTTCCTGGTGTCAGATTGTGGGAGACATTTGGCACTCCAAAAGCAGCCCGAGTTCCAAAATGTGGCATCTTGCATCTGGGAGAAATCTTGAATATCACGGCATTTTTGCAGGCCGAAGCCGACGTGGCCGGATGAGGGTGGTGGACACGAACGGTGGCCCTTTTCCATGGGAAACTAAACTCACCTGGCCATGTTCCTGGTGTCAGATTGTGGGAGACATGTGGCACTCCAAAAGCAGCCCGAGTTCCAAAATGTGGCATCTTGCATCTGGGAGAAATCTTGAATGCCACGGCATTTTTTCAGGCCGAAGTCGATAGGGCAGGATGGGGCAGGATGAGGGTTGTGGACATGAACAGTTACCCTTTTCAATGGGAAACTAAACTCACCTGGCCATGTTCCTGGTGTCAGATTGTGGGAGACATTTGGCACTCCAAAAGCAGCCTGAGTTCCAAAATGTGGCATCTTGCATCTGGGAGAAATCTTGAATATCACGGCATTTTTGGAGGCCAAAGCCGAGGTGGCCGGATGAGGGTGGTGGACACGAACGGTGGCCCTTTTCCATGGGAAACTAAACTCACCTGGCCATGTTCCTGGTGTCAGATTGTGGGAGACATTTGGCACTCCAAAAGCAGCCTGAGTTCCAAAATGTGGCATCTTGCATCTGGGAGAAATCTTGAATATCACGGCATTTTTGCAGGCTGAAGCCGAGGTGGCCGGATGAGGGTGGTGGACACGAACGGTGGCCCTTTTCCATGGGAAACTAAACTCACCTGGCCATGTTCCTGGTGTCAGATTGTGGGAGACATTTGGCACTCCAAAAGCAGCCCGAGTTCCAAAATGTGGCATCTTGCATCTGGGAGAAATCTTGAATATCACGGCATTTTTGCGGGCCGAAGCCGACGTGGCCGGATGAGGGTGGTGGACACGAACGGTGGCCCTTTTCCATGGGAAACTAAACTCACCTGGCCATGTTCCTGGTGTCAGATTGTGGGAGACATTTGGCACTCCAAAAGCAGCCCGAGTTCCAAAATGTGGCATCTTGCATCTGGGAGAAATCTTGAATATCACGGCATTTTTGCAGGCTGAAGCCGACGTGGCCGGATGAGGGTGGTGGACACGAACGGTGGCCCTTTTCCATGGGAAACAAAACTCACCTGGCCATGTTCCTGGTGTCAGATTGTGGGAGACATTTGGCACTCCAAAAGCAGCCCGAGTTCCAAAATGTGGCATCTTGCATCTGGGAGAAATCTTGAATATCACGGCATTTTTGGAGGCCGAAGCCGAGGTGGCCAGATGAGGGTGGTGGACACGAACGGTGGCCCTTTTCCATGGGAAACTAAACTCACCTGGCCATGTTCCTGGTGTCAGATTGTGGGAGACATTTGGCACTCCAAAAGCAGCCCGAGTTCCAAAATGTGGCATCTTGCATCTGGGAGAAATCTTGAATATCACGGCATTTTTGGAGGCCGAAGCCGAGGTGGCCAGATGAGGGTGGTGGACACGAACGGTGGCCCTTTTCCATGGGAAACTAAACTCACCTGGCCATGTTCCTGGTGTCAGATTGTGGGAGACATTTGGCACTCCAAAAGCAGCCCGAGTTCCAAAATGTGGCATCTTGCATCTGGGAGAAATCTTGAATATCACGGCATTTTTGCAGGCTGAAGCCGAGGTGGCCGGATGAGGGTGGTGGACACGAACGGTGGCCCTTTTCCATGGGAAACTAAACTCACCTGGCCATGTTCCTGGTGTCAGATTGTGGGAGACATTTGGCACTCCAAAAGCAGCCCGAGTTCCAAAATGTGGCATCTTGCATCTGGGAGAAATCTTGAATATCATGGCATTTTTGCAGGCTGAAGCCGAGGTGGCCGGATGAGGGTGGTGGACACGAACGGTGGCCCTTTTCCATGGGAAACTAAACTCACCTGGCCATGTTCCTGGTGTCAGATTGTGGGAGACATTTGGCACTCCAAAAGCAGCCCGAGTTCCAAAATGTGGCATCTTGCATCTGGGAGAAATCTTGAATATCACGGCATTTTTGCAGGCTGAAGCCGAGGTGGCCGGATGAGGGTGGTGGACACGAACGGTGGCCCTTTTCCATGGGAAACTAAACTCACCTGGCCATGTTCCTGGTGTCAGATTGTGGGAGACATTTGGCACTCCAAAAGCAGCCCGAGTTCCAAAATGTGGCATCTTGCATCTGGGAGAAATCTTGAATATCACGGCATTTTTGCAGGCTGAAGCCGAGGTGGCCGGATGAGGGTGGTGGACACGAACGGTGGCCCTTTTCCATGGGAAACTAAACTCACCTGGCCATGTTCCTGGTGTCAGATTGTGGGAGACATTTGGCACTCCAAAAGCAGCCCGAGTTCCAAAATGTGGCATCTTGCATCTGGGAGAAATCTTGAATTCCACAGCTTTTTTGGATTCCGAAGCCGAGGTGGCCGGATGAGGGTGGTGGACACGAACGGTGGCCCTTTTCCATGGGAAACTAAACTCACCTGGCCATGTTCCTGGTGTCAGATTGTGGGAGACATTTGGCACTCCAAAAGCAGCCCGAGTTCCAAAATGTGGCATCTTGCATCTGGGAGAAATCTTGAATATCACGGCATTTTTGCAGGCTGAAGCCGAGGTGGCCGGATGAGGGTGGTGGACACGAACGGTGGCCCCTTTTCCATGGGAAACTAAACTCACCTGGCCATGTTCCTGGTGTCAGATTGTGGGAGACATGTGGCACTCCAAAAGCAGCCCGAGTTCCAAAATGTGGCATCTTGCATCTGGGAGAAATCTTGAATATCACAGCATTTTTGCAGGCTGAAGCCGAGGTGGCCGGATGAGGGTGGTGGACACGAACGGTGGCCCTTTTCCATGGGAAACTAAACTCACCTGGCCATGTTCCTGGTGTCAGATTGTGGGAGACATTTGGCACTCCAAAAGCAGCCCGAGTTCCAAAATGTGGCATCTTGCATCTGGGAGAAATCTTGAATATCACGGCATTTTTGCAGGCTGAAGCCGAGGTGGCCGGATGAGGGTGGTGGACACGAACGGTGGCCCTTTTCCATGGGAAACTAAACTCACCTGGCCATGTTCCTGGTGTCAGATTGTGGGAGACATTTAGCACTCCAAAAGCAGCCCGAGTTCCAAAATGTGGCATCTTGCATCTGGGAGAAATCTTGAATATCACGGCATTTTTGCAGGCTGAAGCCGAGGTGGCCGGATGAGGGTGGTGGACACGAACGGTGGCCCTTTTCCATGGGAAACTAAACTCACCTGGCCATGTTCCTGGTGTCAGATTGTGGGAGACATTTGGCACTCCAAAAGCAGCCCGAGTTCCAAAATGTGGCATCTTGCATCTGGGAGAAATCTTGAATATCACGGCATTTTTGCAGGCTGAAGCCGAGGTGGCCGGATGAGGGTGGTGGACACGAACGGTGGCCCTTTTCCATGGGAAACTAAACTCACCTGGCCATGTTCCTGGTGTCAGATTGTGGGAGACATTTGGCACTCCAAAAGCAGCCCGAGTTCCAAAATGTGGCATCTTGCATCTGAGAGAAATCTTGAATATCACGGCATTTTTGCAGGCCGAAGCCGACGTGGCCGGATGAGGGTGGTGGACACGAACGGTGGCCCTTTTCCATGGGAAACTAAACTCACCTGGCCATGTTCCTGGTGTCAGATTGTGGGAGACATTTGGCACTCCAAAAGCAGCCCGAGTTCCAAAATGTGGCATCTTGCATCTGAGAGAAATCTTGAATATCACGGCATTTTTGAAAGCCGAAGCCGAGGTGGCCGGATGAGGGTGGTGGACACGAACGGTGGCCCTTTTCCATGGGAAACTAAACTCACCTGGCCATGTTCCTGGTGTCAGATTGTGGGAGACATTTGGCACTCCAAAAGCAGCCCGAGTTCCAAAATGTGGCATCTTGCATCTGGGAGAAATCTTGAATATCACGGCATTTTTGCAGGCTGAAGCCGAGGTGGCCTGATGACCGTGGTGGAAACGAACGGTGGCCCTTTTCCATGGGAAACTAAACTCACCTGGCCATGTTCCTGGTGTCAGATTGTGGGAGACATTTGGCACTCCAAAAGCAGCCCGAGTTCCAAAATGTGGCATCTTGCATCTGGGAGAAATCTTGAATTCCACAGCTTTTTTGGATTCCGAAGCCGAGGTGGCCGGATGAGGGTGGTGGACACGAACGGTGGCCCTTTTCCATGGGAAACTAAACTCACCTGGCCATGTTCCTGGTGTCAGATTGTGGGAGACATTTGGCACTCCAAAAGCAGCCCGAGTTCCAAAATGTGGCATCTTGCATCTGGGAGAAATCTTGAATATCACGGCATTTTTGCAGGCTAGCCGAGGTGGCCTGATGACCGTGGTGGACACGAACGGTGGCCCTTTTCCATGGGAAACTAAACTCACCTGGCCATGTTCCTGGTGTCAGATTGTGGGAGACATTTGGCACTCCCAAAAGCAGCCCGAGTTCCAAAATGTGGCATCTTGCATCTGGGAGAAATCTTGAATATCACGGCATTTTTGCAGGCTGAAGCCGAGGTGGCCGGATGAGGGTGGTGGACACGAACGGTGGCCCTTTTCCATGGGAAACTAAACTCACCTGGCCATGTTCCTGGTGTCAGATTGTGGGAGACATTTGGCACTCCCAAAAGCAGCCCGAGTTCCAAAATGTGGCATCTTGCATCTGGGAGAAATCTTGAATATCACGGCATTTTTGGAGGCCGAAGCCGAGGTGGCCGGATGAGGGTGGTGGACACGAACGGTGGCCCTTTTCCATGGGAAACTAAACTCACCTGGCCATGTTCCTGGTGTCAGATTGTGGGAGACATTTGGCACTCCAAAAGCAGCCCGAGTTCCAAAATGTGGCATCTTGCATCTGGGAGAAATCTTGAATATCACGGCATTTTTGGAGGCCGAAGCCGAGGTGGCCAGATGAGGGTGGTGGACACGAACGGTGGCCCTTTTCCATGGGAAACTAAACTCACCTGGCCATGTTCCTGGTGTCAGATTGTGGGAGACATTTGGCACTCCAAAAGCAGCCCAAGTTCCAAAATGTGGCATCTTGCATCTGGGAGAAATCTTGAATATCACGGCATTTTTGCAAGCCGAAGCCGAGGTGGCCAGATGAGGGTGGTGGACACGAACGGTGGCCCTTTTCCATGGGAAACTAAACTCACCTGGCCATGTTCCTGGTGTCAGATTGTGGGAGACATTTGGCACTCCAAAAGCAGCCCGAGTTCCAAAATGTGGCATCTTGCATCTGGGAGAAATCTTGAATATCACGGCATTTTTGCAGGCTGAAGCCGAGGTGGCCGGATGAGGGTGGTGGACACGAACGGTGGCCCTTTTCCATGGGAAACTAAACTCACCTGGCCATGTTCCTGGTGTCAGATTGTGGGAGACATTTGGCACTCCAAAAGCAGCCCGAGTTCCAAAATGTGGCATCTTGCATCTGGGAGAAATCTTGAATATCACGGCATTTTTGCAGGCTGAAGCCGAGGTGGCCGGATGAGGGTGGTGGACACGAACGGTGGCCCTTTTCCATGGGAAACTAAACTCACCTGGCCATGTTCCTGGTGTCAGATTGTGGGAGACATTTGGCACTCCAAAAGCAGCCCGAGTTCCAAAATGTGGCATCTTGCATCTGGGAGAAATCTTGAATATCACGGCATTTTTGCAGGCTGAAGCCGAGGTGGCCGGATGAGGGTGGTGGACACGAACGGTGGCCCTTTTCCATGGGAAACTAAACTCACCTGGCCATGTTCCTGGTGTCAGATTGTGGGAGACATGTGGCACTCCAAAAGCAGCCCGAGTTCCAAAATGTGGCATCTTGCATCTGGGAGAAATCTTGAATATCACAGCATTTTTGCAGGCTGAAGCCGAGGTGGCCGGATGAGGGTGGTGGACACGAACGGTGGCCCTTTTCCATGGGAAACTAAACTCACCTGGCCATGTTCCTGGTGTCAGATTGTGGGAGACATTTGGCACTCCAAAAGCAGCCCGAGTTCCAAAATGTGGCATCTTGCATCTGGGAGAAATCTTGAATATCACGGCATTTTTGCAGGCTGAAGCCGAGGTGGCCGGATGAGGGTGGTGGACACGAACGGTGGCCCTTTTCCATGGGAAACTAAACTCACCTGGCCATGTTCCTGGTGTCAGATTGTGGGAGACATGTGGCACTCCAAAAGCAGCCCGAGTTCCAAAATGTGGCATCTTGCATCTGGGAGAAATCTTGAATGCCACGGCATTTTTTCAGGCCGAAGTCGATAGGGCAGGATGGGGCAGGATGAGGGTTGTGGACATGAACAGTTACCCTTTTCAATGGGAAACTAAACTCACCTGGCCATGTTCCTGGTGTCAGATTGTGGGAGACATTTGGCACTCCAAAAGCAGCCCGAGTTCCAAAATGTGGCATCTTGCATCTGGGAGAAATCTTGAATATCACGGCATTTTGGAGGCCAAAGCCGAGGTGGCCGGATGAGGGTGGTGGACACGAACGGTGGCCCTTTTCCATGGGAAACTAAACTCACCTGGCCATGTTCCTGGTGTCAGATTGTGGGAGACATTTGGCACTCCAAAAGCAGCCTGAGTTCCAAAATGTGGCATCTTGCATCTGGGAGAAATCTTGAATATCACGGCATTTTTGCAGGCTGAAGCCGAGGTGGCCGGATGAGGGTGGTGGACACGAACGGTGGCCCTTTTCCATGGGAAACTAAACTCACCTGGCCATGTTCCTGGTGTCAGATTGTGGGAGACATTTGGCACTCCAAAAGCAGCCCGAGTTCCAAAATGTGGCATCTTGCATCTGGGAGAAATCTTGAATATCACGGCATTTTTGGAGGCCGAAGCCGAGGTGGCCGGATGAGGGTGGTGGACACGAACGGTGGCCCTTTTCCATGGGAAACTAAACTCACCTGGCCATGTTCCTGGTGTCAGATTGTGGGAGACATTTGGCACTCCAAAAGCAGCCCGAGTTCCAAAATGTGGCATCTTGCATCTGGGAGAAATCTTGAATATCACGGCATTTTTGGAGGCCGAAGCCGAGGTGGCCAGATGAGGGTGGTGGACACGAACGGTGGCCCTTTTCCATGGGAAACTAAACTCACCTGGCCATGTTCCTGGTGTCAGATTGTGGGAGACATTTGGCACTCCAAAAGCAGCCCGAGTTCCAAAATGTGGCATCTTGCATCTGGGAGAAATCTTGAATATCACGGCATTTTTGCAAGCCGAAGCCGAGGTGGCCAGATGAGGGTGGTGGACACGAACGGTGGCCCTTTTCCATGGGAAACTAAACTCACCTGGCCATGTTCCTGGTGTCAGATTGTGGGAGACATTTGGCACTCCAAAAGCAGCCCGAGTTCCAAAATGTGGCATCTTGCATCTGGGAGAAATCTTGAATATCACGGCATTTTTGCAGGCTGAAGCCGAGGTGGCCGGATGAGGGTGGTGGACACGAACGGTGGCCCTTTTCCATGGGAAACTAAACTCACCTGGCCATGTTCCTGGTGTCAGATTGTGGGAGACATTTGGCACTCCAAAAACAGCCCGAGTTCCAAAATGTGGCATCTTGCATCTGGGAGAAATCTTGAATATCATGGCATTTTTGCAGGCTGAAGCCGAGGTGGCCGGATGAGGGTGGTGGACACGAACGGTGGCCCTTTTCCATGGGAAACTAAACTCACCTGGCCATGTTCCTGGTGTCAGATTGTGGGAGACATTTGGCACTCCAAAAGCAGCCCGAGTTCCAAAATGTGGCATCTTGCATCTGGGAGAAATCTTGAATATCACGGCATTTTTGCAGGCTGAAGCCGAGGTGGCCGGATGAGGGTGGTGGACACGAACGGTGGCCCTTTTCCATGGGAAACTAAACTCACCTGGCCATGTTCCTGGTGTCAGATTGTGGGAGACATTTGGCACTCCAAAAGCAGCCCGAGTTCCAAAATGTGGCATCTTGCATCTGGGAGAAATCTTGAATATCACGGCATTTTTGCAGGCTGAAGCCGAGGTGGCCGGATGAGGGTGGTGGACACGAACGGTGGCCCTTTTCCATGGGAAACTAAACTCACCTGGCCATGTTCCTGGTGTCAGATTGTGGGAGACATTTGGCACTCCAAAAGCAGCCCGAGTTCCAAAATGTGGCATCTTGCATCTGGGAGAAATCTTGAATTCCACAGCTTTTTTGGATTCCGAAGCTGAGGTGGCCGGATGAGGGTGGTGGACACGAACGGTGGCCCTTTTCCATGGGAAACTAAACTCACCTGGCCATGTTCCTGGTGTCAGATTGTGGGAGACATTTGGCACTCCAAAAGCAGCCCCGAGTTCCAAAATGTGGCATCTTGCATCTGGGAGAAATCTTGAATATCACGGCATTTTTGCAGGCTGAAGCCGAGGTGGCCGGATGAGGGTGGTGGACACGAACGGTGGCCCTTTTCCATGGGAAACTAAACTCACCTGGCCATGTTCCTGGTGTCAGATTGTGGGAGACATGTGGCACTCCAAAAGCAGCCTGAGTTCCAAAATGTGGCATCTTGCATCTGGGAGAAATCTTGAATATCACAGCATTTTTGCAGGCTGAAGCCGAGGTGGCCGGATGAGGGTGGTGGACACGAACGGTGGCCCTTTTCCATGGGAAACTAAACTCACCTGGCCATGTTCCTGGTGTCAGATTGTGGGAGACATGTGGCACTCCAAAAGCAGCCCGAGTTCCAAAATGTGGCATCTTGCATCTGGGAGAAATCTTGAATATCACGGCATTTTTGCAGGCTGAAGCCGAGGTGGCCGGATGAGGGTGGTGGACACGAACGGTGGCCCTTTTCCATGGGAAACTAAACTCACCTGGCCATGTTCCTGGTGTCAGATTGTGGGAGACATTTGGCACTCCCAAAAGCAGCCCGAGTTCCAAATGTGGCATCTTGCATCTGGGAGAAATCTTGAATATCACGGCATTTTTGCAGGCTGAAGCCGAGGTGGCCGGATGAGGGTGGTGGACACGAACGGTGGCCCTTTTCCATGGGAAACTAAACTCACCTGGCCATGTTCCTGGTGTCAGATTGTGGGAGACAGTTGGCACTCCAAAAGCAGCCCGAGTTCCAAAATGTGGCATCTTGCATCTGAGAGAAATCTTGAATATCACGGCATTTTTGCAGGCCGAAGCCGACGTGGCCGGATGAGGGTGGTGGACACGAACGGTGGCCCCTTTTCCATGGGAAACTAAACTCACCTGGCCATGTTCCTGGTGTCAGATTGTGGGAGACATTTGGCACTCCCAAAAGCAGCCCGAGTTCCAAAATGTGGCATCTTGCATCTGAGAGAAATCTTGAATATCACGGCATTTTTGAAAGCCGAAGCCGACGTGGCCGGATGAGGGTGGTGGACACGAACGGTGGCCCTTTTCCATGGGAAACTAAACTCACCTGGCCATGTTCCTGGTGTCAGATTGTGGGAGACATTTGGCACTCCAAAAGCAGCCCGAGTTCCAAAATGTGGCATCTTGCATCTGGGAGAAATCTTGAATATCACGGCATTTTTGCAGGCTGAAGCCGAGGTGGCCTGATGACCGTGGTGGAAACGAACGGTGGCCCTTTTCCATGGGAAACTAAACTCACCTGGCCATGTTCCTGGTGTCAGATTGTGGGAGACATTTGGCACTCCAAAAGCAGCCCGAGTTCCAAAATGTGGCATCTTGCATCTGGGAGAAATCTTGAATTCCACAGCTTTTTTGGATTCCGAAGCCGAGGTGGCCGGATGAGGGTGGTGGACACGAACGGTGGCCCTTTTCCATGGGAAACTAAACTCACCTGGCCATGTTCCTGGTGTCAGATTGTGGGAGACATTTGGCACTCCAAAAGCAGCCCGAGTTCCAAAATGTGGCATCTTGCATCTGGGAGAAATCTTGAATATCACGCATTTTTGCAGGCTGAAGCCGAGGTGGCCTGATGACCGTGGTAGACACGAACGGTGGCCCTTTTCCATGGGAAACTAAACTCACCTGGCCATGTTCCTGGTGTCAGATTGTGGGAGACATTTGGCACTCCAAAAGCAGCCCGAGTTCCAAAATGTGGCATCTTGCATCTGGGAGAAATCTTGAATATCACGGCATTTTTGCAGGCTGAAGCCGAGGTGGCCGGATGAGGGTGGTGGACACGAACGGTGGCCCTTTTCCATGGGAAACTAAACTCACCTGGCCATGTTCCTGGTGTCATATTGTGGGAGACATTTGGCACTCCAAAAGCAGCCCGAGTTCCAAAATGTGGCATCTTGCATCTGGGAGAAATCTTGAATATCACGGCATTTTTGCAGGCTGAAGCCGAGGTGGCCGGATGAGGGTGGTGGACACGAACGGTGGCCCTTTTCCATGGGAAACTAAACTCACCTGGCCATGTTCCTGGTGTCAGATTGTGGGAGACATTTGGCACTCCAAAAGCAGCCCGAGTTCCAAAATGTGGCATCTTGCATCTGGGAGAATTTTGAATATCACGGCATTTTTGCAGGCTGAAGCCGAGGTGGCCGGATGAGGGTGGTGGACACGAACGGTGGCCCTTTTCCATGGGAAACTAAACTCACCTGGCCATGTTCCTGGTGTCAGATTGTGGGAGACATTTGGCACTCCAAAAGCAGCCCGAGTTCCAAAATGTGGCATCTTGCATCTGGGAGAAATCTTGAATATCACGGCATTTTTGCAGGCTGAAGCCGAGGTGGCCGGATGAGGGTGGTGGACACGAACGGTGGCCCTTTTCCATGGGAAACTAAACTCACCTGGCCATGTTCCTGGTGTCAGATTGTGGGAGACATTTGGCACTCCAAAAGCAGCCCGAGTTCCAAAATGTGGCATCTTGCATCTGGGAGAAATCTTGAATGCCACAGCTTTTTTTGGATGCCGAAGCCGAGGTGGCCGGATGAGGGTGGTGGACACGAACGGTGGCCCTTTTCCATGGGAAACTAAACTCACCTGGCCATGTTCCTGGTGTCAGATTGTGGGAGACATTTGGCACTCCAAAAGCAGCCCGAGTTCCAAAATGTGGCATCTTGCATCTGGGAGAAATCTTGAATATCACGGCATTTTTGCAGGCTGAAGCCGAGGTGGCCGGATGAGGGTGGTGGACACGAACGGTGGCCCTTTTCCATGGGAAACTAAACTCACCTGGCCATGTTCCTGGTGTCATATTGTGGGAGACATTTGGCACTCCAAAAGCAGCCCGAGTTCCAAAATGTGGCATCTTGCATCTGGGAGAAATCTTGAATATCACGGCATTTTTGCAGGCTGAAGCCGAGGTGGCCGGATGAGGGTGGTGGACACGAACGGTGGCCCTTTTCCATGGGAAACTAAACTCACCTGGCCATGTTCCTGGTGTCAGATTGTGGGAGACATTTGGCACTCCAAAAGCAGCCCGAGTTCCAAAATGTGGCATCTTGCATCTGGGAGAAATTTTGAATATCACGGCATTTTTGCAGGCTGAAGCCGAGGTGGCCGGATGAGGGTGGTGGACACGAACGGTGGCCCTTTTCCATGGGAAACTAAACTCACCTGGCCATGTTCCTGGTGTCAGATTGTGGGAGACATTTGGCACTCCAAAAGCAGCCCGAGTTCCAAAATGTGGCATCTTGCATCTGGGAGAAATCTTGAATATCACGGCATTTTTGCAGGCTGAAGCCGAGTGGCCGGATGAGGGTGGTGGACACGAACGGTGGCCCTTTTCCATGGGAAACTAAACTCACCTGGCCATGTTCCTGGTGTCAGATTGTGGGAGACATTTGGCACTCCAAAAGCAGCCCGAGTTCCAAAATGTGGCATCTTGCATCTGGGAGAAATCTTGAATGCCACAGCTTTTTTGGATGCCGAAGCCGAGGTGGCCGGATGAGGGTGGTGGACACGAACGGTGGCCCTTTTCCATGGGAAACTAAACTCACCTGGCCATGTTCCTGGTGTCAGATTGTGGGAGACATTTGGCACTCCAAAAGCAGCCCGAGTTCCAAAATGTGGCATCTTGCATCTGGGAGAAATCTTGAATATCAAGGCATTT
Organism: Prinia subflava; assembly: GCF_021018805.1. NCBI lineage: Eukaryota > Metazoa > Chordata > Aves > Passeriformes > Cisticolidae > Prinia > Prinia subflava. The sequence continues at coordinate 52,807 of NW_026960662.1, read as the reverse complement.
TTGCAGGCTGAAGCCGAGGTGGCCGGATGAGGGTGGTGGACACGAACGGTGGCCCTTTTCCATGGGAAACTAAACTCACCTGGCCATGTTCCTGGTGTCAGATTGTGGGAGACATTTAGCACTCCAAAAGCAGCCCGAGTTCCAAAATGTGGCATCTTGCATCTGGGAGAAATCTTGAATATCACGGCATTTTTGCAGGCTGAAGCCGAGGTGGCCGGATGAGGGTGGTGGACACGAACGGTGGCCCTTTTCCATGGGAAACTAAACTCACCTGGCCATGTTCCTGGTGTCAGATTGTGGGAGACATTTGGCACTCCAAAAGCAGCCGAGTTCCAAAATGTGGCATCTTGCATCTGGGAGAAATCTTGAATATCACGGCATTTTTGCAGGCTGAAGCCGAGGTGGCCGGATGAGGGTGGTGGACACGAACGGTGGCCCTTTTCCATGGGAAACTAAACTCACCTGGCCATGTTCCTGGTGTCAGATTGTGGGAGACATTTGGCACTCCAAAAGCAGCCCGAGTTCCAAAATGTGGCATCTTGCATCTGGGAGAAATCTTGAATTCCACAGCTTTTTTGGATTCCGAAGCCGAGGTGGCCGGATGAGGGTGGTGGACACGAACGGTGGCCCTTTTCCATGGGAAACTAAACTCACCTGGCCATGTTCCTGGTGTCAGATTGTGGGAGACATTTGGCACTCCAAAAGCAGCCCGAGTTCCAAAATGTGGCATCTTGCATCTGGGAGAAATCTTGAATATCACGGCATTTTTGCAGGCTGAAGCCGAGGTGGCCTGATGACCGTGGTAGACACGAACGGTGGCCCTTTTCCATGGGAAACTAAACTCACCTGGCCATGTTCCTGGTGTCAGATTGTGGGAGACATTTGGCACTCCAAAAGCAGCCCGAGTTCCAAAATGTGGCATCTTGCATCTGGGAGAAATCTTGAATATCACGGCATTTTTGCAGGCTGAAGCCGAGGTGGCCGGATGAGGGTGGTGGACACGAACGGTGGCCCTTTTCCATGGGAAACTAAACTCACCTGGCCATGTTCCTGGTGTCATATTGTGGGAGACATTTGGCACTCCAAAAGCAGCCCGAGTTCCAAAATGTGGCATCTTGCATCTGGGAGAAATCTTGAATATCACGGCATTTTTGCAGGCTGAAGCCGAGGTGGCCGGATGAGGGTGGTGGACACGAACGGTGGCCCTTTTCCATGGGAAACTAAACTCACCTGGCCATGTTCCTGGTGTCAGATTGTGGGAGACATTTGGCACTCCAAAAGCAGCCCGAGTTCCAAAATGTGGCATCTTGCATCTGGGAGAAATCTTGAATATCACGCATTTTTGCAGGCTGAAGCCGAGGTGGCCTGATGACCGTGGTGGAAACGAACGGTGGCCCTTTTCCATGGGAAACTAAACTCACCTGGCCATGTTCCTGGTGTCAGATTGTGGGAGACATTTGGCACTCCAAAAGCAGCCCGAGTTCCAAAATGTGGCATCTTGCATCTGGGAGAAATCTTGAATTCCACAGCTTTTTTGGATTCCGAAGCCGAGGTGGCCGGATGAGGGTGGTGGACACGAACGGTGGCCCTTTTCCATGGGAAACTAAACTCACCTGGCCATGTTCCTGGTGTCAGATTGTGGGAGACATTTGGCACTCCAAAAGCAGCCCCGAGTTCCAAAATGTGGCATCTTGCATCTGGGAGAAATCTTGAATATCACGGCATTTTTGCAGGCTGAAGCCGAGGTGGCCTGATGACCGTGGTAGACACGAACGGTGGCCCTTTTCCATGGGAAACTAAACTCACCTGGCCATGTTCCTGGTGTCAGATTGTGGGAGACATTTGGCACTCCAAAAGCAGCCCGAGTTCCAAAATGTGGCATCTTGCATCTGGGAGAAATCTTGAATATCACGGCATTTTTGCAGGCTGAAGCCGAGGTGGCCGGATGAGGGTGGTGGACACGAACGGTGGCCCTTTTCCATGGGAAACTAAACTCACCTGGCCATGTTCCTGGTGTCATATTGTGGGAGACATTTGGCACTCCAAAAGCAGCCCGAGTTCCAAAATGTGGCATCTTGCATCTGGGAGAAATCTTGAATATCACGGCATTTTTGCAGGCTGAAGCCGAGGTGGCCGGATGAGGGTGGTGGACACGAACGGTGGCCCTTTTTCCATGGGAAACTAAACTCACCTGGCCATGTTCCTGGTGTCAGATTGTGGGAGACATTTGGCACTCCAAAAGCAGCCCGAGTTCCAAAATGTGGCATCTTGCATCTGGGAGAAATTTTGAATATCACGGCATTTTTGCAGGCTGAAGCCGAGGTGGCCGGATGAGGGTGGTGGACACGAACGGTGGCCCTTTTCCATGGGAAACTAAACTCACCTGGCCATGTTCCTGGTGTCAGATTGTGGGAGACATTTGGCACTCCAAAAGCAGCCCGAGTTCCAAAATGTGGCATCTTGCATCTGGGAGAAATCTTGAATATCACGGCATTTTTGCAGGCTGAAGCCGAGGTGGCCGGATGAGGGTGGTGGACACGAACGGTGGCCCTTTTCCATGGGAAACTAAACTCACCTGGCCATGTTCCTGGTGTCAGATTGTGGGAGACATTTGGCACTCCAAAAGCAGCCCGAGTTCCAAAATGTGGCATCTTGCATCTGGGAGAAATCTTGAATGCCACAGCTTTTTTGGATGCCGAAGCCGAGGTGGCCGGATGAGGGTGGTGGACACGAACGGTGGCCCTTTTCCATGGGAAACTAAACTCACCTGGCCATGTTCCTGGTGTCAGATTGTGGGAGACATTTGGCACTCCAAAAGCAGCCCGAGTTCCAAAATGTGGCATCTTGCATCTGGGAGAAATCTTGAATATCACGGCATTTTTGCAGGCTGAAGCCGAGGTGGCCGGATGAGGGTGGTGGACACGAACGGTGGCCCTTTTCCATGGGAAACTAAACTCACCTGGCCATGTTCCTGGTGTCATATTGTGGGAGACATTTGGCACTCCAAAAGCAGCCCGAGTTCCAAAATGTGGCATCTTGCATCTGGGAGAAATCTTGAATATCACGGCATTTTTGCAGGCTGAAGCCGAGGTGGCCGGATGAGGGTGGTGGACACGAACGGTGGCCCTTTTCCATGGGAAACTAAACTCACCTGGCCATGTTCCTGGTGTCAGATTGTGGGAGACATTTGGCACTCCAAAAGCAGCCCGAGTTCCAAAATGTGGCATCTTGCATCTGGGAGAAATTTTGAATATCACGGCATTTTTGCAGGCTGAAGCCGAGGTGGCCGGATGAGGGTGGTGGACACGAACGGTGGCCCTTTTCCATGGGAAACTAAACTCACCTGGCCATGTTCCTGGTGTCAGATTGTGGGAGACATTTGGCACTCCAAAAGCAGCCCGAGTTCCAAAATGTGGCATCTTGCATCTGGGAGAAATCTTGAATATCACGGCATTTTTGCAGGCTGAAGCCGAGGTGGCCGGATGAGGGTGGTGGACACGAACGGTGGCCCTTTTCCATGGGAAACTAAACTCACCTGGCCATGTTCCTGGTGTCAGATTGTGGGAGACATTTGGCACTCCAAAAGCAGCCCGAGTTCCAAAATGTGGCATCTTGCATCTGGGAGAAATCTTGAATGCCACAGCTTTTTTGGATGCCGAAGCCGAGGTGGCCGGATGAGGGTGGTGGACACGAACGGTGGCCCTTTTCCATGGGAAACTAAACTCACCTGGCCATGTTCCTGGTGTCAGATTGTGGGAGACATTTGGCACTCCAAAAGCAGCCCGAGTTCCAAAATGTGGCATCTTGCATCTGGGAGAAATCTTGAATATCAAGGCATTTTTGCAGGCTGAAGCCGAGGTGGCCGGATGAGGGTGGTGGACACGAACGGTGGCCCTTTTCCATGGGAAACTAAACTCACCTGGCCATGTTCCTGGTGTCAGATTGTGGGAGACATTTAGCACTCCAAAAGCAGCCCGAGTTCCAAAATGTGGCATCTTGCATCTGGGAGAAATCTTGAATATCACGGCATTTTTGCAGGCTGAAGCCGAGGTGGCCGGATGAGGGTGGTGGACACGAACGGTGGCCCTTTTCCATGGGAAACTAAACTCACCTGGCCATGTTCCTGGTGTCAGATTGTGGGAGACATTTGGCACTCCAAAAGCAGCCCGAGTTCCAAAATGTGGCATCTTGCATCTGGGAGAAATCTTGAATATCACGGCATTTTTGCAGGCTGAAGCCGAGGTGGCCGGATGAGGGTGGTGGACACGAACGGTGGCCCTTTTCCATGGGAAACTAAACTCACCTGGCCATGTTCCTGGTGTCAGATTGTGGGAGACATTTGGCACTCCAAAAGCAGCCCGAGTTCCAAAATGTGGCATCTTGCATCTGGGAGAAATCTTGAATTCCACAGCTTTTTTGGATTCCGAAGCCGAGGTGGCCGGATGAGGGTGGTGGACACGAACGGTGGCCCTTTTCCATGGGAAACTAAACTCACCTGGCCATGTTCCTGGTGTCAGATTGTGGGAGACATTTGGCACTCCAAAAGCAGCCCGAGTTCCAAAATGTGGCATCTTGCATCTGGGAGAAATCTTGAATATCACGGCATTTTTGCAGGCTGAAGCCGAGGTGGCCTGATGACCGTGGTAGACACGAACGGTGGCCCTTTTCCATGGGAAACTAAACTCACCTGGCCATGTTCCTGGTGTCAGATTGTGGGAGACATTTGGCACTCCAAAAGCAGCCCGAGTTCCAAAATGTGGCATCTTGCATCTGGGAGAAATCTTGAATATCACGGCATTTTTGCAGGCTGAAGCCGAGGTGGCCGGATGAGGGTGGTGGACACGAACGGTGGCCCTTTTCCATGGGAAACTAAACTCACCTGGCCATGTTCCTGGTGTCATATTGTGGGAGACATTTGGCACTCCAAAAGCAGCCCGAGTTCCAAAATGTGGCATCTTGCATCTGGGAGAAATCTTGAATATCACGGCATTTTTGCAGGCTGAAGCCGAGGTGGCCGGATGAGGGTGGTGGACACGAACGGTGGCCCTTTTCCATGGGAAACTAAACTCACCTGGCCATGTTCCTGGTGTCAGATTGTGGGAGAGATGTGGCACTCCAAAAGCAGCCTGAGTTCCAAAATGTGGCATCTTGCATCTGGGAGAAATTTTGAATATCACGGCATTTTTGCAGGCTGAAGCCGAGGTGGCCGGATGAGGGTGGTGGACACGAACGGTGGCCCTTTTCCATGGGAAACTAAACTCACCTGGCCATGTTCCTGGTGTCAGATTGTGGGAGACATTTGGCACTCCAAAAGCAGCCCGAGTTCCAAAATGTGGCATCTTGCATCTGGGAGAAATCTTGAATATCACGGCATTTTTGCAGGCTGAAGCCGAGGTGGCCGGATGAGGGTGGTGGACACGAACGGTGGCCCTTTTCCATGGGAAACTAAACTCACCTGGCCATGTTCCTGGTGTCAGATTGTGGGAGACATTTGGCACTCCAAAAGCAGCCCGAGTTCCAAAATGTGGCATCTTGCATCTGGGAGAAATCTTGAATGCCACAGCTTTTTTGGATGCCGAAGCCGAGGTGGCCGGATGAGGGTGGTGGACACGAACGGTGGCCCTTTTCCATGGGAAACTAAACTCACCTGGCCATGTTCCTGGTGTCAGATTGTGGGAGACATTTGGCACTCCAAAAGCAGCCCGAGTTCCAAAATGTGGCATCTTGCATCTGGGAGAAATCTTGAATATCACGGCATTTTTGCAGGCTGAAGCCGAGGTGGCCGGATGAGGGTGGTGGACACGAACGGTGGCCCTTTTCCATGGGAAACTAAACTCACCTGGCCATGTTCCTGGTGTCATATTGTGGGAGACATTTGGCACTCCAAAAGCAGCCCGAGTTCCAAAATGTGGCATCTTGCATCTGGGAGAAATCTTGAATATCACGGCATTTTTGCAGGCTGAAGCCGAGGTGGCCGGATGAGGGTGGTGGACACGAACGGTGGCCCTTTTCCATGGGAAACTAAACTCACCTGGCCATGTTCCTGGTGTCAGATTGTGGGAGACATTTGGCACTCCAAAAGCAGCCCGAGTTCCAAAATGTGGCATCTTGCATCTGGGAGAAATTTTGAATATCACGGCATTTTTGCAGGCTGAAGCCGAGGTGGCCGGATGAGGGTGGTGGACACGAACGGTGGCCCTTTTCCATGGGAAACTAAACTCACCTGGCCATGTTCCTGGTGTCAGATTGTGGGAGACATTTGGCACTCCAAAAGCAGCCCGAGTTCCAAAATGTGGCATCTTGCATCTGGGAGAAATCTTGAATATCACGGCATTTTTGCAGGCTGAAGCCGAGGTGGCCGGATGAGGGTGGTGGACACGAACGGTGGCCCTTTTCCATGGGAAACTAAACTCACCTGGCCATGTTCCTGGTGTCAGATTGTGGGAGACATTTGGCACTCCAAAAGCAGCCCGAGTTCCAAAATGTGGCATCTTGCATCTGGGAGAAATCTTGAATGCCACAGCTTTTTTGGATGCCGAAGCCGAGGTGGCCGGATGAGGGTGGTGGACACGAACGGTGGCCCTTTTCCATGGGAAACTAAACTCACCTGGCCATGTTCCTGGTGTCAGATTGTGGGAGACATTTGGCACTCCAAAAGCAGCCCGAGTTCCAAAATGTGGCATCTTGCATCTGGGAGAAATCTTGAATATCACGGCATTTTTGCAGGCTGAAGCCGAGGTGGCCGGATGAGGGTGGTGGACACGAACGGTGGCCCTTTTCCATGGGAAACTAAACTCACCTGGCCATGTTCCTGGTGTCAGATTGTGGGAGACATTTGGCACTCCAAAAGCAGCCCGAGTTCCAAAATGTGGCATCTTGCATCTGGGAGAAATCTTGAATATCACGGCATTTTTGCAGGCTGAAGCCGAGGTGGCCGGATGAGGGTGGTGGACACGAACGGTGGCCCTTTTCCATGGGAAACTAAACTCACCTGGCCATGTTCCTGGTGTCAGATTGTGGGAGACATTTGGCACTCCAAAAGCAGCCTGAGTTCCAAAATGTGGCATCTTGCATCTGAGAGAAATCTTGAATATCACGGCATTTTTGCAGGCCGAAGCCGACGTGGCCGGATGAGGGTGGTGGACACGAACGGTGGCCCTTTTCCATGGGAAACTAAACTCACCTGGCCATGTTCCTGGTGTCAGATTGTGGGAGACATTTGGCACTCCAAAAGCAGCCCGAGTTCCAAAATGTGGCATCTTGCATCTGGGAGAAATCTTGAATATCACGGCATTTTTGCAGGCTGAAGCCGAGGTGGCCTGATGAGGGTGGTGGACACGAACGGTGGCCCTTTTCCATGGGAAACTAAACTCACCTGGCCATGTTCCTGGTGTCAGATTGTGGGAGACATTTGGCACTCCAAAAGCAGCCCGAGTTCCAAAATGTGGCATCTTGCATCTGGGAGAAATCTTGAATATCACGGCATTTTTGGAGGCTGAAGCCGAGGTGGCCTGATGACCGTGGTGGAAACGAACGGTGGCCCTTTTCCATGGGAAACTAAACTCACCTGGCCATGTTCCTGGTGTCATATTGTGGGAGACATTTGGCACTCCAAAAGCAGCCCGAGTTCCAAAATGTGGCATCTTGCATCTGGGAGAAATCTTGAATATCACGGCATTTTTGCAGGCTGAAGCCGAGGTGGCCGGATGAGGGTGGTGGACACGAACGGTGGCCCTTTTCCATGGGAAACTAAACTCACCTGGCCATGTTCCTGGTGTCAGATTGTGGGAGACATTTGGCACTCCAAAAGCAGCCCGAGTTCCAAAATGTGGCATCTTGCATCTGGGAGAAATTTTGAATATCACGGCATTTTTGCAGGCTGAAGCCGAGGTGGCCGGATGAGGGTGGTGGACACGAACGGTGGCCCTTTTCCATGGGAAACTAAACTCACCTGGCCATGTTCCTGGTGTCAGATTGTGGGAGACATTTGGCACTCCAAAAGCAGCCCGAGTTCCAAAATGTGGCATCTTGCATCTGGGAGAAATCTTGAATATCACGGCATTTTTGCAGGCTGAAGCCGAGGTGGCCGGATGAGGGTGGTGGACACGAACGGTGGCCCTTTTCCATGGGAAACTAAACTCACCTGGCCATGTTCCTGGTGTCAGATTGTGGGAGACATTTGGCACTCCAAAAGCAGCCCGAGTTCCAAAATGTGGCATCTTGCATCTGGGAGAAATCTTGAATGCCACAGCTTTTTTGGATGCCGAAGCCGAGGTGGCCGGATGAGGGTGGTGGACACGAACGGTGGCCCTTTTCCATGGGAAACTAAACTCACCTGGCCATGTTCCTGGTGTCAGATTGTGGGAGACATTTGGCACTCCAAAAGCAGCCCGAGTTCCAAAATGTGGCATCTTGCATCTGGGAGAAATCTTGAATATCACGGCATTTTTGCAGGCTGAAGCCGAGGTGGCCGGATGAGGGTGGTGGACACGAACGGTGGCCCTTTTCCATGGGAAACTAAACTCACCTGGCCATGTTCCTGGTGTCAGATTGTGGGAGACATTTAGCACTCCAAAAGCAGCCCGAGTTCCAAAATGTGGCATCTTGCATCTGGGAGAAATCTTGAATATCACGGCATTTTTGCAGGCTGAAGCCGAGGTGGCCGGATGAGGGTGGTGGACACGAACGGTGGCCCTTTTCCATGGGAAACTAAACTCACCTGGCCATGTTCCTGGTGTCAGATTGTGGGAGACATTTAGCACTCCAAAAGCAGCCCGAGTTCCAAAATGTGGCATCTTGCATCTGAGAGAAATCTTGAATATCACGGCATTTTTGCAGGCCGAAGCCGAGGTGGCCGGATGAGGGTGGTGGACACGAACGGTGGCCCTTTTCCATGGGAAACTAAACTCACCTGGCCATGTTCCTGGTGTCAGATTGTGGGAGACATTTGGCACTCCAAAAGCAGCCCGAGTTCCAAAATGTGGCATCTTGCATCTGAGAGAAATCTTGAATATCACGGCATTTTTGAAAGCCGAAGCCGACGTGGCCGGATGAGGGTGGTGGACACGAACGGTGGCCCTTTTCCATGGGAAACTAAACTCACCTGGCCATGTTCCTGGTGTCAGATTGTGGGAGACATTTGGCACTCCAAAAGCAGCCCGAGTTCCAAAATGTGGCATCTTGCATCTGGGAGAAATCTTGAATATCACGGCATTTTTGCAGGCTGAAGCCGAGGTGGCCTGATGACCGTGGTGGAAACGAACGGTGGCCCTTTTCCATGGGAAACTAAACTCACCTGGCCATGTTCCTGGTGTCAGATTGTGGGAGACATTTGGCACTCCAAAAGCAGCCCGAGTTCCAAAATGTGGCATCTTGCATCTGGGAGAAATCTTGAATTCCACAGCTTTTTTGGATTCCGAAGCCGAGGTGGCCGGATGAGGGTGGTGGACACGAACGGTGGCCCTTTTCCATGGGAAACTAAACTCACCTGGCCATGTTCCTGGTGTCAGATTGTGGGAGACATTTGGCACTCCAAAAGCAGCCCGAGTTCCAAAATGTGGCATCTTGCATCTGGGAGAAATCTTGAATATCACGGCATTTTTGCAGGCTGAAGCCGAGGTGGCCGGATGAGGGTGGTGGACACGAACGGTGGCCCTTTTCCATGGGAAACTAAACTCACCTGGCCATGTTCCTGGTGTCAGATTGTGGGAGACATTTGGCACTCCAAAAGCAGCCCGAGTTCCAAAATGTGGCATCTTGCATCTGGGAGAAATCTTGAATATCACGGCATTTTTGCAGGCTGAAGCCGAGGTGGCCGGATGAGGGTGGTGGACACGAACGGTGGCCCTTTTCCATGGGAAACTAAACTCACCTGGCCATGTTCCTGGTGTCATATTGTGGGAGACATTTGGCACTCCAAAAGCAGCCCGAGTTCCAAAATGTGGCATCTTGCATCTGGGAGAAATCTTGAATATCACGGCATTTTTGCAGGCTGAAGCCGAGGTGGCCGGATGAGGGTGGTGGACACGAACGGTGGCCCTTTTCCATGGGAAACTAAACTCACCTGGCCATGTTCCTGGTGTCAGATTGTGGGAGAGATGTGGCACTCCAAAAGCAGCCTGAGTTCCAAAATGTGGCATCTTGCATCTGGGAGAAATTTTGAATATCACGGCATTTTTGCAGGCTGAAGCCGAGGTGGCCGGATGAGGGTGGTGGACACGAACGGTGGCCCTTTTCCATGGGAAACTAAACTCACCTGGCCATGTTCCTGGTGTCAGATTGTGGGAGACATTTGGCACTCCAAAAGCAGCCCGAGTTCCAAAATGTGGCATCTTGCATCTGGGAGAAATCTTGAATATCACGGCATTTTTGCAGGCTGAAGCCGAGGTGGCCGGATGAGGGTGGTGGACACGAACGGTGGCCCTTTTCCATGGGAAACTAAACTCACCTGGCCATGTTCCTGGTGTCAGATTGTGGGAGACATTTGGCACTCCAAAAGCAGCCCGAGTTCCAAAATGTGGCATCTTGCATCTGGGAGAAATCTTGAATGCCACAGCTTTTTTGGATGCCGAAGCCGAGGTGGCCGGATGAGGGTGGTGGACACGAACGGTGGCCCTTTTCCATGGGAAACTAAACTCACCTGGCCATGTTCCTGGTGTCAGATTGTGGGAGACATTTGGCACTCCAAAAGCAGCCCGAGTTCCAAAATGTGGCATCTTGCATCTGGGAGAAATCTTGAATATCACGGCATTTTTGCAGGCTGAAGCCGAGGTGGCCGGATGAGGGTGGTGGACACGAACGGTGGCCCTTTTCCATGGGAAACTAAACTCACCTGGCCATGTTCCTGGTGTCATATTGTGGGAGACATTTGGCACTCCCAAAAGCAGCCCGAGTTCCAAAATGTGGCATCTTGCATCTGGGAGAAATCTTGAATATCACGGCATTTTTGCAGGCTGAAGCCGAGGTGGCCTGATGACCGTGGTGGACACGAACGGTGGCCCTTTTCCATGGGAAACTAAACTCACCTGCCCATGTTCCTGGTGTCAGATGGTGGGAGACATTTGGCACTCCAAAAGCAGCCCGAGTTCCAAAATGTGGCATCTTGCATGTGGGAGAAATCTTGAATATCACGGCATTTTTGCAGGCTGAAGCCGAGGTGGCCGGATGAGGGTGGTGGACACGAACGGTGGCCCTTTTCCATGGGAAACTAAACTCACCTGGCCATGTTCCTGGTGTCAGATTGTGGGAGACATTTGGCACTCCAAAAGCAGCCCGAGTTCCAAAATGTGGCATCTTGCATCTGGGAGAAATCTTGAATATCACGGCATTTTTGCAGGCTGAAGCCGAGGTGGCCGGATGAGGGTGGTGGACACGAACGGTGGCCGTTTTCCATGGGAAACTAAACTCACCTGGCCATGTTCCTGGTGTCAGATTGTGGGAGACATTTGGCACTCCAAAAGCAGCCCGAGTTCCAAAATGTGGCATCTTGCATCTGGGAGAAATCTTGAATATCACGGCATTTTTGCAGGCCGAAGCCGAGGTGGCCGGGTGAGAGTGGTGGACACGAACGGTGGCCCTTTTCCATGGGAAACTAAACGCACCTGGCCATGTTCCTGGTGTCAGATTGTGGGAGACATTTGGCACTCCAAAAGCAGCCCGAGTTCCAAAATGTGGCATCTTGCATCTGGGAGAAATCTTGAATGCCACGGCATTTTTGCAGGCCGAAGCCGAGGTGGCCGGATGAGGGTGGTGGACACGAACGGTGGCCCTTTTCCATGGGAAACTAAACTCACCTGGCCATGTTCCTGGTGTCAGATTGTGGGAGACATTTGGCACTCCAAAAGCAGCCCGAGTTCCAAAATGTGGCATCTTGCATCTGGGAGAAATCTTGAATATCACGGCATTTTTGCAGGCTGAAGCCGAGGTGGCCGGATGAGGGTGGTGGACACGAACGGTGGCCCTTTTCCATGGGAAACGAAACTCACCTGGCCATGTACCTGGTGTCAGATTGTGGGAGACATTTGGCACTCCAAAAGCAGCCCGAGTTCCAAAATGTGGCATCTTGCATCTGGGAGAAATCTTGAATATCACGGCATTTTTGCAGGCCGAAGCCGAGGTGGCCTGATGACCGTGGTGGACACGAACGGTGGCCCTTTTCCATGGGAAACTAAACTCACCTGGCCATGTTCCTGGTGTCAGATTGTGGGAGACATTTGGCACTCCAAAAGCAGCCCGAGTTCCAAAATGTGGCATCTTGCATCTGGGAGAAATCTTGAATATCACGGCATTTTTGCAGGCTGAAGCCGAGGTGGCCGGATGAGGGTGGTGGACACGAACGGTGGCCCTTTTCCATGGGAAACTAAACTCACCTGGCCATGTTCCTGGTGTCAGATTGTGGGAGACATTTGGCACTCCAAAAGCAGCCCGAGTTCCAAAATGTGGCATCTTGCATCTGGGAGAAATCTTGAATATCACGGCATTTTTGCAGGCCGAAGCCGAGGTGGCCGGATGAGGGTGGTGGACACGAACGGTGGCCCTTTTCCATGGGAAACTAAACTCACCTGCCCATGTTCCTGGTGTCAGATTTTGGGAGACATTTAGCACTCCAAAATCAGCTCGAGTTCCAAAATGTGGCATCTTGCATCTGGGAGAAATCTTGAATATCACGGCATTTTTGCAGGCTGAAGCCGAGGTGGCCGGATGAGGGTGGTGGACACGAACGGTGGCCCTTTTCCATGGGAAACTAAACTCACCTGGCCATGTTCCTGGTGTCAGATTGTGGGAGACATTTGGCACTCCAAAAGCAGTCCGAGTTCCAAAATGTGGCATCTTGCATCTGGGAGAAATCTTGAATATCACGGCATTTTTGCAGGCCGAAGCCGAGGTGGCCGGATGAGGGTGGTGGACACGAACGGTGGCCCTTTTCCATGGGAAACTAAACTCACCTGGCCATGTTCCTGGTGTCAGATTGTGGGAGACATTTGGCACTCCAAAAGCAGCCCGAGTTCCAAAATGTGGCATCTTGCATCTGGGAGAAATCTTGAATATCACGGCATTTTTGCAGGCTTAAGCCGAGGTGGCCGGATGAGGGTGGTGGACTCGAACGGTGGTGCTTTTCCATGGGAAACTAAACTCACCTGGCCATGTTCCTGGTGTCAGATTGTGGGAGACATTTGGCACTCCAAACGCAGCCTCAGTTCCAAAATGTGGCATCTTGCATCTGGGAGAAATCTTGAATGCCACGGCATTTTTGCAGGCTGAAGCCGAGGTGGCCGGATGAGGGTGGTGGACACGAACGGTGGCCCTTTTCCATGGGAAACTAAACTCACCTGGCCATGTTCCTGGTGTCAGATTGTGGGAGACATTTGGCACTCCAAAAGCAGTCCGAGTTCCAAAATGTGGCATCTTGCATCTGGGAGAAATCTTGAATATCACGGCATTTTTGCAGGCTGAAGCCGAGGTGGCCGGATGAGGGTGGTGGACAAAAACGGTGGCCCTTTTCCATGGGAAACTAAACTCACCTGGCCATGTTCCTGGTGTCAGATTGTGGGAGACATTTGGCACTCCAAAAGCAGCCTGAGTTCCAAAATGTGGCATCTTGCATCTGGGAGAAATCTTGAATATCACGGCATTTTTGCAGGCTGAAGCCGAGGTGGCCGGATGAGGGTGGTGGACACGAACGGTGGCCCTTTTCCATGGGAAACTAAACTCACCTGGCCATGTTCCTGGTGTCAGATTGTGGGAGACATTTGGCACTCCAAAAGCAGTTCGAGTTCCAAAATGTGGCATCTTGCATGTGGGAGAAATCTTGAATATCACGGCATTTTTGCAGGCTGAAGCCGCGGTGGCCGGATGAGGGTGGTGGACACGAACGGTGGCCCTTTTCCATGGGAAACTAAACTCACCTGGCCATGTTCCTGGTGTCAGATTGTGGGAGACATTTGGCACTCCAAAAGCAGCCCGAGTTCCAAAATGTGGCATCTTGCATCTGGGAGAAATCTTGAATGCCACGGCATTTTTGCAGGCCGAAGCCGAGGTGGCCGGATGAGGGTGGTGGACACGAACGGTGGCCCTTTTCCATGGGAAACTAAACTCACCTGGCCATGTTCCTGGTGTCAGATTGTGGGAGACATTTGGCACTCCAAAAGCAGCCCGAGTTCCAAAATGTGGCATCTTGCATGTGGGAGAAATCTTGAATATCACGGCATTTTTGCAGGCTGAAGCCGAGGTGGCCGGATGAGGGTGGTGGACACGAACGGTGGTGCTTTTCCATGGGAAACTAAACTCACCTGGCCATGTTCCTGGTGTCAGATTGTGGGAGACATTTGGCACTCCAAAAGCAGCCCGAGTTCCAAAATGTGGCATCTTGCATCTGGGAGAAATCTTGAATATCACGGCATTTTTGCAGGCTGAAGCCGAGGTGGCCGGATGAGGGTGGTGGACACGAACGGTGGCCCTTTTCCATGGGAAACTAAACTCACCTGGCCATGTTCCTGGTGTCAGATTGTGGGAGACATTTGGCACTCCAAAAGCAGCCCGAGTTCCAAAATGTGGCATCTTGCATCTGGGAGAAATCTTGAATATCACGGCATTTTTGCAGGCTGAAGCCGAGGTGGCCGGATGAGGGTGGTGGACACGAACGGTGGCCCTTTTCCATGGGAAACTAAACTCACCTGCCCATGTTCCTGGTGTCAGATTGTGGGAGACATTTGGCACTCCAAAAGCAGCCGGAGTTCCAAAATGTGGCATCTTGCATCTGGGAGAAATCTTGAATGCCATGGCATTTTTGCAGGCTGAAGCCGAGGTGGCCGGATGAGGGTGGTGGACACGAACGGTGGCCCTTTTCCATGGGAAACTAAACTCACCTGGCCATGTTCCTGGTGTCAGATTGTGGGAGACATTTGGCACTCCAAAAGCAGCCCGAGTTCCAAAATGTGGCATCTTGCATCTGGGAGAAATCTTGAATATCACGGCATTTTTGCAGGCTGAAGCCGAGGTGGCCGGATGAGGGTGGTGGACACGAACGGTGGCCCTTTTCCATGGGAAACTAAACTCACCTGGCCATGTTCCTGGTGTCAGATTGTGGGAGACATTTGGCACTCCAAAAGCAGCCCGAGTTCCAAAATGTGGCATCTTGCATCTGGGAGAAATCTTGAATATCACGGCATTTTTGCAGGCCGAAGCCGAGGTGGCCGGATGAGGGTGGTGGACACGAACGGTGGCCCTTTTCCATGGGAAACTAAACTCACCTGGCCATGTTCCTGGTGTCAGATTGTGGGAGACATTTGGCACTCCAAAAGCAGCCCGAGTTCCAAAATGTGGCATCTTGCATCTGGGAGAAATCTTGAATATCACGGCATTTTTGCAGGCTGAAGCCGAGGTGGCCGGATGAGGGTGGTGGACACGAACGGTGGCCCTTTTCCATGGGAAACTAAACTCACCTGGCCATGTTCCTGGTGTCAGATTGTGGGAGACATTTAGCACTCCAAAAGCAGCCCGAGTTCCAAAATGTGGCATCTTGCATCTGGGAGAAATCTTGAATATCACGGCATTTTTGCAGGCTGAAGCCGAGGTGGCCGGATGAGGGTGGTGGACACGAACGGTGGCCCTTTTCCATGGGAAACTAAACTCACCTGGCCATGTTCCTGGTGTCAGATTGTGGGAGACATTTGGCACTCCAAAAGCAGCCCGAGTTCCAAAATGTGGCATCTTGCATCTGGGAGAAATCTTGAATATCACGGCATTTTTGCAGGCTTAAGCCGAGGTGGCCGGATGAGGGTGGTGGACTCGAACGGTGGTGCTTTTCCATGGGAAACTAAACTCACCTGGCCATGTTCCTGGTGTCAGATTGTGGGAGACATTTGGCACTCCAAAAGCAGCCGAGTTCCAAAATGTGGCATCTTGCATCTGGGAGAAATCTTGAATATCACGGCATTTTTGCAGGCTTAAGCCGAGGTGGCCGGATGAGGGTGGTGGACTCGAACGGTGGTGCTTTTCCATGGGAAACTAAACTCACCTGGCCATGTTCCTGGTGTCAGATTGTGGGAGACATTTGGCACTCCAAAAGCAGCCCGAGTTCCAAAATGTGGCATCTTGCATCTGGGAGAAATCTTGAATATCACGGCATTTTTGCAGGCTTAAGCCGAGGTGGCCGGATGAGGGTGGTGGACTCGAACGGTGGTGCTTTTCCATGGGAAACTAAACTCACCTGGCCATGTTCCTGGTGTCAGATTGTGGGAGACATTTGGCACTCCAAACGCAGCCTGAGTTCCAAAATGTGGCATCTTGCATCTGGGAGAAATCTTGAATATCACGGCATTTTTGCAGGCTGAAGCCGAGGTGGCCGGATGAGGGTGGTGGACACGAACGGTGGCCCTTTTCCATGGGAAACTAAACTCACCTGGCCATGTTCCTGGTGTCAGATTGTGGGAGACATTTGGCACTCCAAAAGCAGCCCGAGTTCCAAAATGTGGCATCTTGCATCTGGGAGAAATCTTGAATATCACGGCATTTTTGCAGGCCGAAGCCGAGGTGGCCGGATGAGGGTGGTGGACACGAACGGTGGCCCTTTTCCATGGGAAACTAAACTCACCTGGCCATGTTCCTGGTGTCAGATTGTGGGAGACATTTGGCACTCCAAAAGCAGCCCGAGTTCCAAAATGTGGCATCTTGCATCTGGGAGAAATCTTGAATATCACGGCATTTTTGCAGGCTGAAGCCGAGGTGGCCGGATGAGGGTGGTGGACACGAACGGTGGCCCTTTTCCATGGGAAACTAAACTCACCTGGCCATGTTCCTGGTGTCAGATTGTGGGAGACATTTGGCACTCCAAAAGCAGCCCGAGTTCCAAAATGTGGCATCTTGCATCTGGGAGAAATCTTGAATATCACGGCATTTTTGCAGGCTTAAGCCGAGGTGGCCGGATGAGGGTGGTGGACTCGAACGGTGGTGCTTTTCCATGGGAAACTAAACTCACCTGGCCATGTTCCTGGTGTCAGATTGTGGGAGACATTTGGCACTCCAAAAGCAGCCCGAGTTCCAAAATGTGGCATCTTGCATCTGGGAGAAATCTTGAATATCACGGCATTTTTGCAGGCTTAAGCCGAGGTGGCCGGATGAGGGTGGTGGACTCGAACGGTGGTGCTTTTCCATGGGAAACTAAACTCACCTGGCCATGTTCCTGGTGTCAGATTGTGGGAGACATTTGGCACTCCAAACGCAGCCTGAGTTCCAAAATGTGGCATCTTGCATCTGGGAGAAATCTTGAATATCACGGCATTTTTGCAGGCTGAAGCCAAGGTGGCCGGATGAGGGTGGTGGACACGAACGGTGACCATTTTCCATGGGAAACTAAACTCACCTGGCCATGTTCCTGGTGTCAGATTGTGGGAGACATTTGGCACTCCAAAAGCAGTCCGAGTTCCAAAATGTGGCATCTTGCATCTGGGAGAAATCTTGAATATCACGGCATTTTTGCAGGCCGAAGCCGAGGTGGCCGGATGAGGGTGGTGGACACGAACGGTGGCCCTTTTCCATGGGAAACTAAACTCACCTGGCCATGTTCCTGGTGTCAGATTGTGGGAGACATTTGGCACTCCAAAAGCAGCCCGAGTTCCAAAATGTGGCATCTTGCATCTGGGAGAAATCTTGAATATCACGGCATTTTTGCAGGCTGAAGCCGAGGTGGCCGGATGAGGGTGGTGGACACGAACGGTGGCCCTTTTCCATGGGAAACGAAACTCACCTGGCCATGTACCAGGTGTCAGATTGTGGGAGACATTTGGCACTCCAAAAGCAGCCCGAGTTCCAAAATGTGGCATCTTGCATCTGGGAGAAATCTTGAATATCACGGCATTTTTGCAGGCTGAAGCCGAGGTGGCCTGATGACCGTGGTAAACACGAACGGTGGCCCTTTTCCATGGGAAACTAAACTCACCTGCCCATGTTCCTGGTGTCAGATTGTGGGAGACATTTGGCACTCCAAAAGCAGCCCGAGTTCCAAAATGTGGCATCTTGCATCTGGGAGAAATCTTGAATATCACGGCATTTTTGCAGGCTTAAGCCGAGGTGGCCGGATGAGGGTGGTGGACTCGAACGGTGGTGCTTTTCCATGGGAAACTAAACTCACCTGGCCATGTTCCTGGTGTCAGATTGTGGGAGACATTTGGCACTCCAAAAGCAGCCCGAGTTCCAAAATGTGGCATCTTGCATCTGGGAGAAATCTTGAATATCACGGCATTTTTGCAGGCTTAAGCCGAGGTGGCCGGATGAGGGTGGTGGACTCGAACGGTGGTGCTTTTCCATGGGAAACTAAACTCACCTGGCCATGTTCCTGGTGTCAGATTGTGGGAGACATTTGGCACTCCAAACGCAGCCTGAGTTCCAAAATGTGGCATCTTGCATCTGGGAGAAATCTTGAATATCACGGCATTTTTGCAGGCTGAAGCCGAGGTGGCCGGATGAGGGTGGTGGACACGAACGGTGGCCCTTTTCCATGGGAAACTAAACTCACCTGGCCATGTTCCTGGTGTCAGATTGTGGGAGATATTTGGCACTCCAAAAGCAGCCCGAGTTCCAAAATGTGGCATCTTGCATCTGGGAGAAATCTTGAATATCACGGCATTTTTGCAGGCCGAAGCCGAGGTGGCCGGATGAGGGTGGTGGACACGAACGGTGGCCCTTTTCCATGGGAAACTAAACTCACCTGGCCATGTTCCTGGTGTCAGATTGTGGGAGACATTTGGCACTCCAAAAGCAGCCCGAGTTCCAAAATGTGGCATCTTGCATCTGGGAGAAATCTTGAATATCACGGCATTTTTGCAGGCTGAAGCCGAGGTGGCCGGATGAGGGTGGTGGACACGAACGGTGGCCCTTTTCCATGGGAAACTAAACTCACCTGGCCATGTTCCTGGTGTCAGATTGTGGGAGACATTTGGCACTCCAAAAGCAGCCCGAGTTCCAAAATGTGGCATCTTGCATCTGGGAGAAATCTTGAATATCACGGCATTTTTGCAGGCTTAAGCCGAGGTGGCCGGATGAGGGTGGTGGACTCGAACGGTGGTGCTTTTCCATGGGAAACTAAACTCACCTGGCCATGTTCCTGGTGTCAGATTGTGGGAGACATTTGGCACTCCAAAAGCAGCCCGAGTTCCAAAATGTGGCATCTTGCATCTGGGAGAAATCTTGAATATCACGGCATTTTTGCAGGCTTAAGCCGAGGTGGCCGGATGAGGGTGGTGGACTCGAACGGTGGTGCTTTTCCATGGGAAACTAAACTCACCTGGCCATGTTCCTGGTGTCAGATTGTGGGAGACATTTGGCACTCCAAACGCAGCCTGAATTCCAAAATGTGGCATCTTGCATCTGGGAGAAATCTTGAATATCACGGCATTTTTGCAGGCTGAAGCCAAGGTGGCCGGATGAGGGTGGTGGACACGAACGGTGACCATTTTCCATGGGAAACTAAACTCACCTGGCCATGTTCCTGGTGTCAGATTGTGGGAGACATTTGGCACTCCAAAAGCAGTCCGAGTTCCAAAATGTGGCATCTTGCATCTGGGAGAAATCTTGAATATCACGGCATTTTTGCAGGCCGAAGCCGAGGTGGCCGGATGAGGGTGGTGGACACGAACGGTGGCCCTTTTCCATGGGAAACTAAACTCACCTGGCCATGTTCCTGGTGTCAGATTGTGGGAGACATTTGGCACTCCAAAAGCAGCCCGAGTTCCAAAATGTGGCATCTTGCATCTGGGAGAAATCTTGAATATCACGGCATTTTTGCAGGCTGAAGCCGAGGTGGCCGGATGAGGGTGGTGGACACGAACGGTGGCCCTTTTCCATGGGAAACGAAACTCACCTGGCCATGTACCAGGTGTCAGATTGTGGGAGACATTTGGCACTCCAAAAGCAGCCCGAGTTCCAAAATGTGGCATCTTGCATCTGGGAGAAATCTTGAATATCACGGCATTTTTGCAGGCTGAAGCCGAGGTGGCCTGATGACCGTGGTAAACACGAACGGTGGCCCTTTTCCATGGGAAACTAAACTCACCTGCCCATGTTCCTGGTGTCAGATTGTGGGAGACATTTGGCACTCCAAAAGCAGCCCGAGTTCCAAAATGTGGCATCTTGCATCTGGGAGAAATCTTGAATATCACGGCATTTTTGCAGGCTGAAGCCGAGGTGGCCGGATGAGGGTGGTGGACACGAACGGTGGCCCTTTTCCATGGGAAACTAAACTCACCTGGCCATGTTCCTGGTGTCAGATTGTGGGAGACATTTGGCACTCCAAAAGCAGCCCGAGTTCCAAAATGTGGCATCTTGCATCTGGGAGAAATCTTGAATATCACGGCATTTTTGCAGGCCGAAGCCGAGGTGGCCGGATGAGGGTGGTGGACACGAACGGTGGCCCTTTTCCATGGGAAACTAAACTCACCTGGCCATTTTCCTGGTGTCAGATTGTGGGAGACATTTGGCACTCCAAAAGCAGCCCGAGTTCCAAAATGTGGCATCTTGCATCTGGGAGAAATCTTGAATATCACGGCATTTTTGCAGGCAGAAGCTCAGGTGGCCGGATGAGGGTGGTGGACACGAACGGTGGCCCTTTTCCATGGGAAACTAAACTCACCTGGCCATGTTCCTGGTGTCAGATTGTGGGAGACATTTGGCACTCCAAAAGCAGCCCGAGTTCCAAAATGTGGCATCTTGCATCTGGGAGAAATCTTGAATATCACGGCATTTTTGCAGGCTGAAGCCGAGGTGGCCGGATGAGGGTGGTGGACACGAACGCTGGCCCTTTTCCATGGGAGACTAAACTCACCTGGCCATGTTCCTGGTGTCAGATTGTGGGAGACATTT
This sequence comes from Prinia subflava, assembly GCF_021018805.1. Classification (NCBI taxonomy): domain Eukaryota; kingdom Metazoa; phylum Chordata; class Aves; order Passeriformes; family Cisticolidae; genus Prinia; species Prinia subflava. The sequence continues at coordinate 31,954 of NW_026960662.1, read as the reverse complement.
GGCACTCCAAAAGCAGCCCGAGTTCCAAAATGTGGCATCTTGCATCTGGGAGAAATCTTGAATATCACGGCACTTTTGCAGGCTGAAGCCGAGGTGGCCGGATGAGGGTGGTGGACACGAACGGTGGCCCTTTTCCATGGGAAACTAAACTCACCTGGCCATGTTCCTGGTGTCAGATTGTGGGAGACATTTGGCACTCCAAAAGCAGCCCGAGTTCCAAAATGTGGCATCTTGCATCTGGGAGAAATCTTGAATATCACGGCATTTTTGCAGGCTGAAGCCGAGGTGGCCGGATGAGGGTGGTGGACACGAACGGTGGCCCTTTTCCATGGGAAACTAAACTCACCTGGCCATGTTCCTGGTGTCAGATTGTGGGAGACATTTAGCACTCCAAAAGCAGCCCGAGTTCCAAAATGTGGCATCTTGCATCTGGGAGAAATCTTGAATATCACGGCATTTTTGCAGGCTGAAGCCGAGGTGGCCGGATGAGGGTGGTGGACACGAACGGTGGCCCTTTTCCATGGGAAACTAAACTCACCTGGCCATGTTCCTGGTGTCAGATTGTGGGAGACATTTGGCACTCCAAACGCAGCCCGAGTTCCAAAATGTGGCATCTTGCATCTGGGAGAAATCTTGAATATCACGGCATTTTTGCAGGCAGAAGCCGAGGTGGCCGGATGAGGGTGGTGGACATGAACGGTGGTGCTTTTCCATGGGAAACTAAACTCACCTGGCCATGTTCCTGGTGTCAGATTGTGGGAGACATTTGGCACTCCAAAAGCAGCCCGAGTTCCAAAATGTGGCATCTTGCATCTGGGAGAAATCTTGAATATCACGGCATTTTTGCAGGCAGAAGCCGAGGTGGCCGGATGAGGGTGGTGGACACGAACGGTGGCCCTTTTCCATGGGAAACTAAACTCACCTGGCCATGTTCCTGGTGTCAGATTGTGGGAGACATTTGGCACTCCAAAAGCAGCCCGAGTTCCAAAATGTGGCATCTTGCATCTGGGAGAAATCTTGAATATCACGGCATTTTTGCAGGCTGAAGCCGAGGTGGCCGGATGAGGGTGGTGGACACGAACGGTGGCCCTTTTCCATGGGAAACTAAACTCACCTGGCCATGTTCCTGGTGTCAGATTGTGGGAGACATTTGGCACTCCAAAAGCAGCCCGAGTTCCAAAATGTGGCATCTTGCATCTGGGAGAAATCTTGAATATCACGGCATTTTTGCAGGCCGAAGCCGAGGTGGCCGGGTGAGAGTGGTGGACACGAACGGTGGCCCTTTTCCATGGGAAACTAAACGCACCTGGCCATGTTCCTGGTGTCAGATTGTGGGAGACATTTGGCACTCCAAAAGCAGCCCGAGTTCCAAAATGTGGCATCTTGCATCTGGGAGAAATCTTGAATGCCACGGCATTTTTGCAGGCTGAAGCCGAGGTGGCCGGATGAGGGTGGTGGACACGAACGGTGGCCCTTTTCCATGGGAAACTAAACTCACCTGGCCATGTTCCTGGTGTCAGATTGTGGGAGACATTTGGCACTCCAAAAGCAGCCCGAGTTCCAAAATGTGGCATCTTGCATCTGGGAGAAATCTTGAATATCACGGCATTTTTGCAGGCTGAAGCCGAGGTGGCCGGATGAGGGTGGTGGACACGAACGGTGGCCATTTTCCATGGGATACGAAACTCACCTGGCCATGTACCTGGTGTCAGATTGTGGGAGACATTTGGCACTCCAAAAGCAGCCCGAGTTCCAAAATGTGGCATCTTGCATCTGGGAGAAATCTTGAATATCACAGCATTTTTGCAGGCCGAAGCCGAGGTGGCCTGATGACCGTGGTGGACACGAACGGTGGCCCTTTTCCATGGGAAACTAAACTCACCTGGCCATGTTCCTGGTGTCAGATTGTGGGAGACATTTGGCACTCCAAAAGCAGCCCGAGTTCCAAAATGTGGCATCTTGCATCTGGGAGAAATCTTGAATATCACGGCATTTTTGCAGGCTGAAGCCGAGGTGGCCGGATGAGGGTGGTGGACTCGAACGGTGGTGCTTTTCCATGGGAAACTAAACTCACCTGGCCATGTTCCTGGTGTCAGATTGTGGGAGACATTTGGCACTCCAAAAGCAGCCCGAGTTCCAAAATGTGGCATCTTGCATCTGGGAGAAATCTTGAATATCACGGCATTTTTGCAGGCTTAAGCCGAGGTGGCCGGATGAGGGTGGTGGACTCGAACGGTGGTGCTTTTCCATGGGAAACTAAACTCACCTGGCCATGTTCCTGGTGTCAGATTGTGGGAGACATTTGGCACTCCAAACGCAGCCTGAGTTCCAAAATGTGGCATCTTGCATCTGGGAGAAATCTTGAATATCACGGCATTTTTGCAGGCTGAAGCCAAGGTGGCCGGATGAGGGTGGTGGACACGAACGGTGGCCATTTTCCATGGGAAACTAAACTCACCTGGCCATGTTCCTGGTGTCAGATTGTGGGAGACATTTGGCACTCCAAAAGCAGTCCGAGTTCCAAAATGTGGCATCTTGCATCTGGGAGAAATCTTGAATATCACGGCATTTTTGCAGGCTGAAGCCGAGGTGGCCGGATGAGGGTGGTGGACACGAACGGTGGCCCTTTTCCATGGGAAACTAAACTCACCTGGCCATGTTCCTGGTGTCAGATTGTGGGAGACATTTGGCACTCCAAAAGCAGCCCGAGTTCCAAAATGTGGCATCTTGCATCTGGGAGAAATCTTGAATATCACGGCATTTTTGCAGGCCGAAGCCGAGGTGGCCGGGTGAGAGTGGTGGACACGAACGGTGGCCCTTTTCCATGGGAAACTAAACGCACCTGGCCGTGTTCCTGGTGTCAGATTGTGGGAGACATTTGGCACTCCAAAAGCAGCCCGAGTTCCAAAATGTGGCATCTTGCATCTGGGAGAAATCTTGAATGCCACGGCATTTTTGCAGGCCGAAGCCGAGGTGGCCGAATGAGGGTGGTGGACACGAACGGTGGCCCTTTTCCATGGGAAACTAAACTCACCTGGCCATGTTCCTGGTGTCAGATTGTGGGAGACATTTGGCACTCCAAAAGCAGCCCGAGTTCCAAAATGTGGCATCTTGCATCTGGGAGAAATCTTGAATATCACGGCATTTTTGCAGGCTGAAGCCGAGGTGGCCGGATGAGGGTGGTGGACACGAACGGTGGCCCTTTTCCATGGGAAACGAAACTCACCTGGCCATGTACCTGGTGTCAGATTGTGGGAGACATTTGGCACTCCAAAAGCAGCCCGAGTTCCAAAATGTGGCATCTTGCATCTGGGAGAAATCTTGAATATCACGGCATTTTTGCAGGCTGAAGCCGAGGTGGCCTGATGACCGTGGTGGACACGAACGGTGGCCCTTTTCCATGGGAAACTAAACTCACCTGCCCATGTTCCTGGTGTCAGATTGTGGGAGACATTTGGCACTCCAAAAGCAGCCCGAGTTCCAAAATGTGGCATCTTGCATGTGGGAGAAATCTTGAATATCACGGCATTTTTGCAGGCTGAAGCCGAGGTGGCCGGATGAGGGTGGTGGACACGAACGGTGGCCCTTTTCCATGGGAAACTAAACTCACCTGGCCATGTTCCTGGTGTCAGATTGTGGGAGACATTTGGCACTCCAAAAGCAGCCCGAGTTCCAAAATGTGGCATCTTGCATCTGGGAGAAATCTTGAATATCACGGCATTTTTGCAGGCCGAAGCCGAGGTGGCCGGATGAGGGTGGTGGACACGAACGGTGGCCCTTTTCCATGGGAAACTAAACTCACCTGGCCATGTTCCTGGTGTCAGATTGTGGGAGACATTTGGCACTCCAAAAGCAGCCCGAGTTCCAAAATGTGGCATCTTGCATCTGGGAGAAATCTTGAATATCACGGCATTTTTGCAGGCTGAAGCCGAGGTGGCCGGATGAGGGTGGTGGACACGAACGGTGGCCCTTTTCCATGGGAAACTAAACTCACCTGGCCATGTTCCTGGTGTCAGATTGTGGGAGACATTTAGCACTCCAAAAGCAGCCTGAGTTCCAAAATGTGGCATCTTGCATCTGGGAGAAATCTTGAATATCACGGCATTTTTGCAGGCTGAAGCCGAGGTGGCCGGATGAGGGTGGTGGACACGAACGGTGGCCCTTTTCCATGGGAAACTAAACTCACCTGGCCATGTTCCTGGTGTCAGATTGTGGGAGACATTTAGCACTCCAAAAGCAGCCCCGAGTTCCAAAATGTGGCATCTTGCATCTGGGAGAAATCTTGAATATCACGGCATTTTTGCAGGCTTAAGCCGAGGTGGCCGGATGAGGGTGGTGGACTCGAACGGTGGTGCTTTTCCATGGGAAACTAAACTCACCTGGCCATGTTCCTGGTGTCAGATTGTGGGAGACATTTGGCACTCCAAAAGCAGCCCGAGTTCCAAAATGTGGCATCTTGCATCTGGGAGAAATCTTGAATATCACGGCATTTTTGCAGGCTTAAGCCGAGGTGGCCGGATGAGGGTGGTGGACTCGAACGGTGGTGCTTTTCCATGGGAAACTAAACTCACCTGGCCATGTTCCTGGTGTCAGATTGTGGGAGACATTTGGCACTCCAAACGCAGCCTGAGTTCCAAAATGTGGCATCTTGCATCTGGGAGAAATCTTGAATATCACGGCATTTTTGCAGGCTGAAGCCAAGGTGGCCGGATGAGGGTGGTGGACACGAACGGTGGCCATTTTCCATGGGAAACTAAACTCACCTGGCCATTTTCCTGGTGTCAGATTGTGGGAGACATTTGGCACTCCAAAAGCAGCCCGAGTTCCAAAATGTGGCATCTTGCATCTGGGAGAAATCTTGAATATCACGGCATTTTTGCAGGCTGAAGCCGAGGTGGCCGGATGAGGGTGGTGGACTCGAACGGTGGTGCTTTTCCATGGGAAACTAAACTCACCTGGCCATGTTCCTGGTGTCAGATTGTGGGAGACATTTGGCACTCCAAAAGCAGCCCGAGTTCCAAAATGTGGCATCTTGCATCTGGGAGAAATCTTGAATATCACGGCATTTTTGCAGGCTTAAGCCGAGGTGGCCGGATGAGGGTGGTGGACTCGAACGGTGGTGCTTTTCCATGGGAAACTAAACTCACCTGGCCATGTTCCTGGTGTCAGATTGTGGGAGACATTTGGCACTCCAAACGCAGCCTGAGTTCCAAAATGTGGCATCTTGCATCTGGGAGAAATCTTGAATATCACGGCATTTTTGCAGGCTGAAGCCAAGGTGGCCGGATGAGGGTGGTGGACACGAACGGTGGCCATTTTCCATGGGAAACTAAACTCACCTGGCCATGTTCCTGGTGTCAGATTGTGGGAGACATTTGGCACTCCAAAAGCAGTCCGAGTTCCAAAATGTGGCATCTTGCATCTGGGAGAAATCTTGAATATCACGGCATTTTTGCAGGCTGAAGCCGAGGTGGCCGGATGAGGGTGGTGGACACGAACGGTGGCCCTTTTCCATGGGAAACTAAACTCACCTGGCCATGTTCCTGGTGTCAGATTGTGGGAGACATTTGGCACTCCAAAAGCAGCCCGAGTTCCAAAATGTGGCATCTTGCATCTGGGAGAAATCTTGAATATCACGGCATTTTTGCAGGCCGAAGCCGAGGTGGCCGGGTGAGAGTGGTGGACACGAACGGTGGCCCTTTTCCATGGGAAACTAAACGCACCTGGCCGTGTTCCTGGTGTCAGATTGTGGGAGACATTTGGCACTCCAAAAGCAGCCCGAGTTCCAAAATGTGGCATCTTGCATCTGGGAGAAATCTTGAATGCCACGGCATTTTTGCAGGCCGAAGCCGAGGTGGCCGAATGAGGGTGGTGGACACGAACGGTGGCCCTTTTCCATGGGAAACTAAACTCACCTGGCCATGTTCCTGGTGTCAGATTGTGGGAGACATTTGGCACTCCAAAAGCAGCCCGAGTTCCAAAATGTGGCATCTTGCATCTGGGAGAAATCTTGAATATCACGGCATTTTTGCAGGCTGAAGCCGAGGTGGCCGGATGAGGGTGGTGGACACGAACGGTGGCCCTTTTCCATGGGAAACGAAACTCACCTGGCCATGTACCTGGTGTCAGATTGTGGGAGACATTTGGCACTCCAAAAGCAGCCCGAGTTCCAAAATGTGGCATCTTGCATCTGGGAGAAATCTTGAATATCACGGCATTTTTGCAGGCTGAAGCCGAGGTGGCCTGATGACCGTGGTGGACACGAACGGTGGCCCTTTTCCATGGGAAACTAAACTCACCTGCCCATGTTCCTGGTGTCAGATTGTGGGAGACATTTGGCACTCCAAAAGCAGCCCGAGTTCCAAAATGTGGCATCTTGCATGTGGGAGAAATCTTGAATATCACGGCATTTTTGCAGGCTGAAGCCGAGGTGGCCGGATGAGGGTGGTGGACACGAACGGTGGCCCTTTTCCATGGGAAACTAAACTCACCTGGCCATGTTCCTGGTGTCAGATTGTGGGAGACATTTGGCACTCCAAAAGCAGCCCGAGTTCCAAAATGTGGCATCTTGCATCTGGGAGAAATCTTGAATATCACGGCATTTTTGCAGGCTGAAGCCGAGGTGGCCGGATGAGGGTGGTGGACACGAACGGTGGCCCTTTTCCATGGGAAACTAAACTCACCTGGCCATGTTCCTGGTGTCAGATTGTGGGAGACATTTGGCACTCCAAAAGCAGCCCGAGTTCCAAAATGTGGCATCTTGCATCTGGGAGAAATCTTGAATATCACGGCATTTTTGCAGGCCGAAGCCGAGGTGGCCGGATGAGGGTGGTGGACACGAACGGTGGCCCTTTTCCATGGGAAACTAAACTCACCTGGCCATGTTCCTGGTGTCAGATTGTGGGAGACATTTGGCACTCCAAAAGCAGCCCGAGTTCCAAAATGTGGCATCTTGCATCTGGGAGAAATCTTGAATATCACGGCATTTTGCAGGCTGAAGCCGAGGTGGGCGGATGAGGGTGGTGGACACGAACGGTGGCCCTTTTCCATGGGAAACTAAACTCACCTGGCCATGTTCCCTGGTGTCAGATTGTGGGAGACATTTAGCACTCCAAAAGCAGCCTGAGTCCAAAATGTGGCATCTTGCATCTGGGAGAAATCTTGAATATCACGGCATTTTTGGCAGGCTGAAGCCGAGGTGGCCGGATGAGGGTGGTGGACACGAACGGTGGCCCTTTTCCATGGGAAACTAAACTCACCTGGCCATGTTCCTGGTGTCAGATTGTGGGAGACATTTGGCACTCCAAAAGCAGCCCGAGTTCCAAAATGTGGCATCTTGCATCTGGGAGAAATCTTGAATATCACGGCATTTTTGCAGGCTTAAGCCGAGGTGGCCGGATGAGGGTGGTGGACTCGAACGGTGGTGCTTTTCCATGGGAAACTAAACTCACCTGGCCATGTTCCTGGTGTCAGATTGTGGGAGACATTTGGCACTCCAAAAGCAGCCCGAGTTCCAAAATGTGGCATCTTGCATCTGGGAGAAATCTTGAATATCACGGCATTTTTGCAGGCTTAAGCCGAGGTGGCCGGATGAGGGTGGTGGACTCGAACGGTGGTGCTTTTCCATGGGAAACTAAACTCACCTGGCCATGTTCCTGGTGTCAGATTGTGGGAGACATTTGGCACTCCAAACGCAGCCTGAGTTCCAAAATGTGGCATCTTGCATCTGGGAGAAATCTTGAATATCACGGCATTTTTGCAGGCTGAAGCCAAGGTGGCCGGATGAGGGTGGTGGACACGAACGGTGGCCATTTTCCATGGGAAACTAAACTCACCTGGCCATTTTCCTGGTGTCAGATTGTGGGAGACATTTGGCACTCCAAAAGCAGCCCGAGTTCCAAAATGTGGCATCTTGCATCTGGGAGAAATCTTGAATATCACGGCATTTTTGCAGGCAGAAGCCGAGGTGGCCGGATGAACGTGGTCGAAACGAACGGTGGCCCTTTTCCATGGGAAACTAAACTCACCTGGCCATGTTCCTGGTGTCAGATTGTGGGAGACATTTGGCACTCCAAAAGCAGCCCGAGTTCCAAAATGTGGCATCTTGCATCTGGGAGAAATCTTGAATATCACGGCATTTTTTCAGGCTGAAGCCGAGGTGGCCGGATGAGGGTGGTGGACACGAACGCTGGCCCTTTTCCATGGGAGACTAAACTCACCTGGCCATGTTCCTGGTGTCAGATTGTGGGAGACATTTGGCACTCCAAAAGCAGCCCGAGTTCCAAAATGTGGCATCTTGCATCTGGGAGAAATCTTGAATATCACGGCACTTTTGCAGGCTGAAGCCGAGGTGGCCGGATGAGGGTGGTGGACACGAACGGTGGCCCTTTTCCATGGGAAACTAAACTCACCTGGCCATGTTCCTGGTGTCAGATTGTGGGAGACATTTGGCACTCCAAAAGCAGCCCGAGTTCCAAAATGTGGCATCTTGCATCTGGGAGAAATCTTGAATATCACGGCATTTTTGCAGGCTGAAGCCGAGGTGGCCTGATGACCGTGGTAAACACGAACGGTGGCCCTTTTCCATGGGAAACTAAACTCACCTGGCCATGTTCCTGGTGTCAGATTGTGGGAGACATTTAGCACTCCAAAAGCAGCCCGAGTTCCAAAATGTGGCATCTTGCATCTGGGAGAAATCTTGAATATCACGGCATTTTTGCAGGCTGAAGCCGAGGTGGCCGGATGAGGGTGGTGGACACGAACGGTGGCCCTTTTCCATGGGAAACTAAACTCACCTGGCCATGTTCCTGGTGTCAGATTGTGGGAGACATTTGGCACTCCAAACGCAGCCCGAGTTCCAAAATGTGGCATCTTGCATCTGGGAGAAATCTTGAATATCACGGCATTTTTGCAGGCAGAAGCCGAGGTGGCCGGATGAGGGTGGTGGACATGAACGGTGGTGCTTTTCCATGGGAAACTAAACTCACCTGGCCATGTTCCTGGTGTCAGATTGTGGGAGACATTTGGCACTCCAAAAGCAGCCCGAGTTCCAAAATGTGGCATCTTGCATCTGGGAGAAATCTTGAATATCACGGCATTTTTGCAGGCAGAAGCCGAGGTGGCCGGATGAGGGTGGTGGACACGAACGGTGGCCCTTTTCCATGGGAAACTAAACTCACCTGGCCATGTTCCTGGTGTCAGATTGTGGGAGACATTTGGCACTCCAAAAGCAGCCCGAGTTCAAAAATGTGGCATCTTGCATCTGGGAGAAATCTTGAATATCACGGCATTTTTGCAGGCTGAATCCGAGGTGGCCGGATGAGGGTGGTGGACACGAACGGTGGCCCTTTTCCATGGGAAACTAAACTCACCTGGCCATGTTCCTGGTGTCAGATTGTGGGAGACATTTGGCACTCCAAAAGCAGCCCGAGTTCCAAAATGTGGCATCTTGCATCTGGGAGAAATCTTGAATATCACGGCATTTTTGCAGGCCGAAGCCGAGGTGGCCGGGTGAGAGTGGTGGACACGAACGGTGGCCCTTTTCCATGGGAAACTAAACGCACCTGGCCATGTTCCTGGTGTCAGATTGTGGGAGACATTTGGCACTCCAAAAGCAGCCCGAGTTCCAAAATGTGGCATCTTGCATCTGGGAGAAATCTTGAATGCCACGGCATTTTTGCAGGCCGAAGCCGAGGTGGCCGGATGAGGGTGGTGGACACGAACGGTGGCCCTTTTCCATGGGAAACTAAACTCACCTGGCCATGTTCCTGGTGTCAGATTGTGGGAGACATTTGGCACTCCAAAAGCAGCCCGAGTTCCAAAATGTGGCATCTTGCATCTGGGAGAAATCTTGAATATCACGGCATTTTTGCAGGCTTAAGCCGAGGTGGCCGGATGAGGGTGGTGGACTCGAACGGTGGCCCTTTTCCATGGGAAACTAAACTCACCTGGCCATGTTCCTGGTGTCAGATTGTGGGAGACATTTGGCACTCCAAACGCAGCCTGAGTTCCAAAATGTGGCATCTTGCATCTGGGAGAAATCTTGAATATCACGGCATTTTTGCAGGCTGAAGCCAAGGTGGCCGGATGAGGGTGGTGGACACGAACGGTGGCCATTTTCCATGGGAAACTAAACTCACCTGGCCATGTTCCTGGTGTCAGATTGTGGGAGACATTTGGCACTCCAAAAGCAGTCCGAGTTCCAAAATGTGGCATCTTGCATCTGGGAGAAATCTTGAATATCACGGCATTTTTGCAGGCTGAATCCGAGGTGGCCGGATGAGGGTGGTGGACACGAACGGTGGCCCTTTTCCATGGGAAACGAAACTCACCTGGCCATGTTCCTGGTGTCAGATTGTGGGAGACATTTGGCACTCCAAAAGCAGCCCGAGTTCCAAAATGTGGCATCTTGCATCTGGGAGAAATCTTGAATATCACGGCATTTTTGCAGGCCGAAGCCGAGGTGGCCGGGTGAGAGTGGTGGACATGAACGGTGGCCCTTTTCCATGGGAAACTAAACGCACCTGGCCATGTTCCTGGTGTCAGATTGTGGGAGACATTTGGCACTCCAAAAGCAGCCCGAGTTCCAAAATGTGGCATCTTGCATCTGGGAGAAATCTTGAATGCCACGGCATTTTTGCAGGCCGAAGCCGAGGTGGCCGGATGAGGGTGGTGGACACGAACGGTGGCCCTTTTCCATGGGAAACTAAACTCACCTGGCCATGTTCCTGGTGTCAGATTGTGGGAGACATTTGGCACTCCAAAAGCAGCCCGAGTTCCAAAATGTGGCATCTTGCATCTAGGAGAAATCTTGAATGCCACGGCATTTTTGCAGGCTGAAGCCGAGGTGGCCGGATGAGGGTGGTGGACACGAACGGTGGCCCTTTTCCATGGGAAACGAAACTCACCTGGCCATGTACCTGGTGTCAGATTGTGGGAGACATTTGGCACTCCAAAAGCAGCCCGAGTTCCAAAATGTGGCATCTTGCATCTGGGAGAAATCTTGAATATCACGGCATTTTTGCAGGCTGAAGCCGAGGTGGCCTGATGACCGTGGTGGACACGAACGGTGGCCCTTTTCCATGGGAAACTAAACTCACCTGGCCATGTTCCTGGTGTCAGATTGTGGGAGACATTTGGCACTCCAAAAGCAGCCCGAGTTCCAAAATGTGGCATCTTGCATGTGGGAGAAATCTTGAATATCACGGCATTTTTGCAGGCTGAAGCCGAGGTGGCCGGATGAGGGTGGTGGACACGAACGGTGGCCCTTTTCCATGGGAAACGAAACTCACCTGGCCATGTTCCTGGTGTCAGATTGTGGGAGACATTTGGCACTCCAAAAGCAGCCCGAGTTCCAAAATGTGGCATCTTGCATCTGGGAGAAATCTTGAATATCACGGCATTTTTGCAGGCCGAAGCCGAGGTGGCCGGATGAGGGTGGTGGACACGAACGGTGGCCCTTTTCCATGGGAAACTAAACTCACCTGGCCATTTTCCTGGTGTCAGATTGTGGGAGACATTTGGCACTCTAAAAGCAGCCCGAGTTCCAAAATGTGGCATCTTGCATTTGGGAGAAATCTTGAATATCACGGCATTTTTGCAAGCAGAAGCCCAGGTGGCCGGATGACCGTGGTCGAAACGAACGGTGGCCCTTTTCCATGGGAAACTAAACTCACCTGGCCATGTTCCTGGTGTCAGATTGTGGGAGACATTTGGCACTCCAAAAGCAGCCCGAGTTCCAAAATGTGGCATCTTGCATCTGGGAGAAATCTTGAATATCACGGCATTTTTGCAGGCTGAAGCCGAGGTGGCCGGATGAGGGTGGTGGACTCGAACGGTGGTGCTTTTCCATGGGAAACTAAACTCACCTGGCCATGTTCCTGGTGTCAGATTGTGGGAGACATTTGGCACTCCAAAAGCAGCCCGAGTTCCAAATTGTGGCATCTTGCATCTGGGAGAAATCTTGAATGCCACGGCATTTTTGCAGGCTGAAGCCGAGGTGGCCGGATGAGGGTGGTGGACACGAACGGTGGCCCTTTTCCATGGGAAACTAAACTCACCTGGCCATGTTCCTGGTGTCAGATTGTGGGAGACATTTGGCACTCCAAAAGCAGCCTGAGTTCCAAAATGTGGCATCTTGCATCTGGGAGAAATCTTGAATGCCATGGCATTTTTGCAGGCCGAAGCCGAGGTGGCCGGATGAGGGTGGTGGACACGAACGGTGGCCCTTTTCCATGGGAAACTAAACTCACCTGGCCATGTTCCTGGTGTCAGATTGTGGGAGACATTTGGCACTCCAAAAGCAGCCCGAGTTCCAAAATGTGGCATCTTGCATCTGGGAGAAATCTTGAATATCACGGCATTTTTGCAGGCTGAAGCCGAGGTGGCCGGATGAGGGTGGTGGACACGAACGGTGGCCCTTTTCCATGGGAAACTAAACTCACCTGGCCATGTTCCTGGTGTCAGATTGTGGGAGACATTTGGCACTCCAAAAGCAGCCCGAGTTCCAAAATGTGGCATCTTGCATCTGGGAGAAATCTTGAATATCACGGCATTTTTGCAGGCCGAAGCCGAGGTGGCCGGATGAGGGTGGTGGACACGAACGGTGGCCCTTTTCCATGGGAAACTAAACTCACCTGGCCATGTTCCTGGTGTCAGATTGTGGGAGACATTTAGCACTCCAAAAGCAGCCCGAGTTCCAAAATGTGGCATCTTGCATCTGGGAGAAATCTTGAATATCACGGCATTTTTGCAGGCAGAAGCTCAGGTGGCCGGATGAGGGTGGTGGACACGAACGGTGGCCCTTTTCCATGGGAAACTAAACTCACCTGGCCATGTTCCTGGTGTCAGATTGTGGGAGACATTTGGCACTCCAAACGCAGCCTGAGTTCCAAAATGTGGCATCTTGCATCTGGGAGAAATCTTGAATATCACGGCATTTTTGCAGGCTGAAGCCGAGGTGGCCGGATGAGGGTGGTGGACACGAACGGTGGCCCTTTTCCATGGGAAACTAAACTCACCTGGCCATGTTCCTGGTGTCAGATTGTGGGAGACATTTGGCACTCCAAAAGCAGCCCGAGTTCCAAAATGTGGCATCTTGCATCTGGGAGAAATCTTGAATATCACGGCATTTTTGCAGGCAGAAGCCGAGGTGGCCGGATGAGGGTGGTGGACACGAACGGTGGCCCTTTTCCATGGGAAACTAAACTCACCTGGCCATGTTCCTGGTGTCAGATTGTGGGAGACATTTGGCACTCCAAAAGCAGTCCGAGTTCCAAAATGTGGCATCTTGCATCTGGGAGAAATCTTGAATATCACGGCATTTTTGCAGGCTGAAGCCGAGGTGGCCGGATGAGGGTGGTGGACACGAACGGTGGCCCTTTTCCATGGGAAACTAAACTCACCTGGCCATGTTCCTGGTGTCAGATTGTGGGAGACATTTGGCACTCCAAAAGCAGCCCGAGTTCCAAAATGTGGCATCTTGCATCTGGGAGAAATCTTGAATATCACGGCATTTTTGCAGGCCGAAGCCGAGGTGGCCGGGTGAGAGTGGTGGACACGAACGGTGGCCCTTTTCCATGGGAAACTAAACGCACCTGGCCATGTTCCTGGTGTCAGATTGTGGGAGACATTTGGCACTCCAAAAGCAGCCCGAGTTCCAAAATGTGGCATCTTGCATCTGGGAGAAATCTTGAATATCACGGCATTTTTGCAGGCTGAAGCCGAGGTGGCCGGATGAGGGTGGTGGACACGAACGGTGGCCATTTTCCATGGGAAACGAAACTCACCTGGCCATGTACCTGGTGTCAGATTGTGGGAGACATTTGGCACTCCAAAAGCAGCCCGAGTTCCAAAATGTGGCATCTTGCATCTGGGAGAAATCTTGAATATCACGGCATTTTTGCAGGCCGAAGCCGAGGTGGCCTGATGACCGTGGTGGACACGAACGGTGGCCCTTTTCCATGGGAAACTAAACTCACCTGGCCATGTTCCTGGTGTCAGATTGTGGGAGACATTTGGCACTCCAAAAGCAGCCCGAGTTCCAAAATGTGGCATCTTGCATCTGGGAGAAATCTTGAATATCACGGCATTTTTGCAGGCTGAAGCCGAGGTGGCCGGATGAGGGTGGTGGACTCGAACGGTGCTGCTTTTCCATGGGAAACTAAACTCACCTGGCCATGTTCCTGGTGTCAGATTGTGGGAGACATTTGGCACTCCAAAAGCAGCCCGAGTTCCAAAATGTGGCATCTTGCATCTGGGAGAAATCTTGAATATCACGGCATTTTTGCAGGCTTAAGCCGAGGTGGCCGGATGAGGGTGGTGGACTCGAACGGTGGTGCTTTTCCATGGGAAACTAAACTCACCTGGCCATGTTCCTGGTGTCAGATTGTGGGAGACATTTGGCACTCCAAACGCAGCCTGAGTTCCAAAATGTGGCATCTTGCATCTGGGAGAAATCTTGAATATCACGGCATTTTTGCAGGCTGAAGCCAAGGTGGCCGGATGAGGGTGGTGGACACGAACGGTGGCCATTTTCCATGGGAAACTAAACTCACCTGGCCATGTTCCTGGTGTCAGATTGTGGGAGACATTTGGCACTCCAAAAGCAGTCCGAGTTCCAAAATGTGGCATCTTGCATCTGGGAGAAATCTTGAATATCACGGCATTTTTGCAGGCTGAATCCGAGGTGGCCGGATGAGGGTGGTGGACACGAACGGTGGCCCTTTTCCATGGGAAACGAAACTCACCTGGCCATGTTCCTGGTGTCAGATTGTGGGAGACATTTGGCACTCCAAAAGCAGCCCGAGTTCCAAAATGTGGCATCTTGCATCTGGGAGAAATCTTGAATATCACGGCATTTTTGCAGGCCGAAGCCGAGGTGGCCGGGTGAGAGTGGTGGACACGAACGGTGGCCCTTTTCCATGGGAAACTAAACGCACCTGGCCATGTTCCTGGTGTCAGATTGTGGGAGACATTTGGCACTCCAAAAGCAGCCCGAGTTCCAAAATGTGGCATCTTGCATCTGGGAGAAATCTTGAATGCCACGGCATTTTTGCAGGCCGAAGCCGAGGTGGCCGGATGAGGGTGGTGGACACGAACGGTGGCCCTTTTCCATGGGAAACTAAACTCACCTGGCCATGTTCCTGGTGTCAGATTGTGGGAGACATTTGGCACTCCAAAAGCAGCCCGAGTTCCAAAATGTGGCATCTTGCATCTGGGAGAAATCTTGAATATCACGGCATTTTTGCAGGCTGAAGCCGAGGTGGCCGGATGAGGGTGGTGGACACGAACGGTGGCCCTTTTCCATGGGAAACGAAACTCACCTGGCCATGTACCTGGTGTCAGATTGTGGGAGACATTTGGCACTCCAAAAGCAGCCCGAGTTCCAAAATGTGGCATCTTGCATCTGGGAGAAATCTTGAATATCACGGCATTTTTGCAGGCTGAAGCCGAGGTGGCCTGATGACCGTGGTGGACACGAACGGTGGCCCTTTTCCATGGGAAACTAAACTCACCTGGCCATGTTCCTGGTGTCAGATTGTGGGAGACATTTGGCACTCCAAAAGCAGCCCGAGTTCCAAAATGTGGCATCTTGCATGTGGGAGAAATCTTGAATATCACGGCATTTTTGCAGGCTGAAGCCGAGGTGGCCGGATGAGGGTGGTGGACACGAACGGTGGCCCTTTTCCATGGGAAACTAAACTCACCTGGCCATGTTCCTGGTGTCAGATTGTGGGAGACATTTGGCACTCCAAAAGCAGCCCGAGTTCCAAAATGTGGCATCTTGCATCTGGGAGAAATCTTGAATATCACGGCATTTTTGCAGGCTGAAGCCGAGGTGGCCGGATGAGGGTGGTGGACACGAACGGTGGCCCTTTTCCATGGGAAACTAAACTCACCTGGCCATGTTCCTGGTGTCAGATTGTGGGAGACATTTGGCACTCCAAAAGCAGCCCGAGTTCCAAAATGTGGCATCTTGCATCTGGGAGAAATCTTGAATATCACGGCATTTTTGCAGGCCGAAGCCGAGGTGGCCGGATGAGGGTGGTGGACACGAACGGTGGCCCTTTTCCATGGGAAACTAAACTCACCTGGCCATGTTCCTGGTGTCAGATTATGGGAGACATTTGGCACTCCAAAAGCAGCCCGAGTTCCAAAATGTGGCATCTTGCATCTGGGAGAAATCTTGAATATCACGGCATTTTTGCAGGCTGAAGCCGAGGTGGCCGGATGAGGGTGGTGGACACGAACGGTGGCCCTTTTCCATGGGAAACTAAACTCACCTGGCCATGTTCCTGGTGTCAGATTGTGGGAGACATTTGGCACTCCAAAAGCAGCCCGAGTTCCAAAATGTGGCATCTTGCATCTGGGAGAAATCTTGAATATCACGGCATTTTTGCAGGCTGAAGCCGAGGTGGCCTGATGACCGTGGTGGACACGAACGGTGGCCCTTTTCCATGGGAAACTAAACTCACCTGGCCATGTTCCTGGTGTCAGATTGTGGGAGACATTTGGCACTCCAAAAGCAGCCCGAGTTCCAAAATGTGGCATCTTGCATGTGGGAGAAATCTTGAATATCACGGCATTTTTGCAGGCTGAAGCCGAGGTGGCCGGATGAGGGTGGTGGACACGAACGGTGGCCCTTTTCCATGGGAAACTAAACTCACCTGGCCATGTTCCTGGTGTCAGATTGTGGGAGACATTTGGCACTCCAAAAGCAGTCCGAGTTCCAAAATGTGGCATCTTGCATCTGGGAGAAATCTTGAATATCACGGCATTTTTGCAGGCTGAAGCCAAGGTGGCCGGATGAGGGTGGTGGACACGAACGGTGGCCCTTTTCCATGGGAAACTAAACTCACCTGGCCATGTTCCTGGTGTCAGATTGTGGGAGACATTTGGCACTCCAAAAGCAGCCCGAGTTCCAAAATGTGGCATCTTGCATCTGGGAGAAATCTTGAATATCACGGCATTTTTGCAGGCCGAAGCCGAGGTGGCCGGATGAGGGTGGTGGACACGAACGGTGGCCCTTTTCCATGGGAAACTAAACTCACCTGGCCATGTTCCTGGTGTCAGATTGTGGGAGACATTTGGCACTCCAAAAGCAGCCCGAGTTCCAAAATGTGGCATCTTGCATCTGGGAGAAATCTTGAATATCACGGCATTTTTGCAGGCTGAAGCCGAGGTGGCCGGATGAGGGTGGTGGACACGAACGGTGGCCCTTTTCCATGGGAAACTAAACTCACCTGGCCATGTTCCTGGTGTCAGATTGTGGGAGACATTTAGCACTCCAAAAGCAGCCTGAGTTCCAAAATGTGGCATCTTGCATCTGGGAGAAATCTTGAATATCACGGCATTTTTGCAGGCTGAAGCCGAGGTGGCCGGATGAGGGTGGTGGACACGAACGGTGGCCCTTTTCCATGGGAAACTAAACTCACCTGGCCATGTTCCTGGTGTCAGATTGTGGGAGACATTTGGCACTCCAAAAGCAGCCCGAGTTCCAAAATGTGGCATCTTGCATCTGGGAGAAATCTTGAATATCACGGCATTTTTGCAGGCTTAAGCCGAGGTTGCCGGATGAGGGTGGTGGACTCGAACGGTGGTGCTTTTCCATGGGAAACTAAACTCACCTGGCCATGTTCCTGGTGTCAGATTGTGGGAGACATTTGGCACTCCAAAAGCAGCCCGAGTTCCAAAATGTGGCATCTTGCATCTGGGAGAAATCTTGAATATCACGGCATTTTTGCAGGCTTAAGCCGAGGTGGCCGGATGAGGGTGGTGGACTCGAACGGTGGTGCTTTTCCATGGGAAACTAAACTCACCTGGCCATGTTCCTGGTGTCAGATTGTGGGAGACATTTGGCACTCCAAACGCAGCCTGAGTTCCAAAATGTGGCATCTTGCATCTGGGAGAAATCTTGAATATCACGGCATTTTTGCAGGCTGAAGCCAAGGTGGCCGGATGAGGGTGGTGGACACGAACGGTGGCCATTTTCCATGGGAAACTAAACTCACCTGGCCATTTTCCTGGTGTCAGATTGTGGGAGACATTTGGCACTCCAAAAGCAGCCCGAGTTCCAAAATGTGGCATCTTGCATCTGGGAGAAATCTTGAATATCACGGCATTTTTGCAGGCAGAAGCCCAGGTGGCCGGATGACCGTGGTCGAAACGAACGGTGGCCCTTTTCCATGGGAAACTAAACTCACCTGGCCATGTTCCTGGTGTCAGATTGTGGGAGACATTTGGCACTCCAAAAGCAGCCCGAGTTCCAAAATGTGGCATCTTGCATCTGGGAGAAATCTTGAATATCACGGCATTTTTTCAGGCTGAAGCCGAGGTGGCCGGATGAGGGTGGTGGACACGAACGCTGGCCCTTTTCCATGGGAGACTAAACTCACCTGGCCATGTTCCTGGTGTCAGATTGTGGGAGACATTTGGCACTCCAAAAGCAGCCCGAGTTCCAAAATGTGGCATCTTGCATCTGGGAGAAATCTTGAATATCACGGCACTTTTGCAGGCTGAAGCCGAGGTGGCCGGATGAGGGTGGTGGACACGAACGGTGGCCCTTTTCCATGGGAAACTAAACTCACCTGGCCATGTTCCTGGTGTCAGATTGTGGGAGACATTTGGCACTCCAAAAGCAGCCCGAGTTCCAAAATGTGGCATCTTGCATCTGGGAGAAATCTTGAATATCACGGCATTTTTGCAGGCTGAAGCCGAGGTGGCCGGATGAGGGTGGTGGACACGAACGCTGGCCCTTTTCCATGGGAAACTAAACTCACCTGGCCATGTTCCTGGTGTCAGATTGTGGGAGACATTTAGCACTCCAAAAGCAGCCCGAGTTCCAAAATGTGGCATCTTGCATCTGGGAGAAATCTTGAATATCACGGCATTTTTGCAGGCTGAAGCCGAGGTGGCCGGATGAGGGTGGTGGACACGAACGGTGGCCCTTTTCCATGGGAAACTAAACTCACCTGGCCATGTTCCTGGTGTCAGATTGTGGGAGACATTTGGCACTCCAAACGCAGCCCGAGTTCCAAAATGTGGCATCTTGCATCTGGGAGAAATCTTGAATATCACGGCATTTTTGCAGGCAGAAGCCGAGGTGGCCGGATGAGGGTGGTGGACATGAACGGTGGTGCTTTTCCATGGGAAACTAAACTCACCTGGCCATGTTCCTGGTGTCAGATTGTGGGAGACATTTGGCACTCCAAAAGCAGCCCGAGTTCCAAAATGTGGCATCTTGCATCTGGGAGAAATCTTGAATATCACGGCATTTTTGCAGGCAGAAGCCGAGGTGGCCGGATGAGGGTGGTGGACACGAACGGTGGCCCTTTTCCATGGGAAACTAAACTCACCTGGCCATGTTCCTGGTGTCAGATTGTGGGAGACATTTGGCACTCCAAAAGCAGCCCGAGTTCCAAAATGTGGCATCTTGCATCTGGGAGAAATCTTGAATATCACGGCATTTTTGCAGGCTGAATCCGAGGTGGCCGGATGAGGGTGGTGGACACGAACGGTGGCCCTTTTCCATGGGAAACTAAACTCACCTGGCCATGTTCCTGGTGTCAGATTGTGGGAGACATTTGGCACTCCAAAAGCAGCCCGAGTTCCAAAATGTGGCATCTTGCATCTGGGAGAAATCTTGAATATCACGGCATTTTTGCAGGCCGAAGCCGAGGTGGCCGGGTGAGAGTGGTGGACACGAACTGTGGCCCTTTTCCATGGGAAACTAAACGCACCTGGCCATGTTCCTGGTGTCAGATTGTGGGAGACATTTGGCACTCCAAAAGCAGCCCGAGTTCCAAAATGTGGCATCTTGCATCTGGGAGAAATCTTGAATGCCACGGCATTTTTGCAGGCCGAAGCCGAGGTGGCCGGATGAGGGTGGTGGACACGAACGGTGGCCCTTTTCCATGGGAAACTAAACTCACCTGGCCATGTTCCTGGTGTCAGATTGTGGGAGACATTTGGCACTCCAAAAGCAGCCCGAGTTCCAAAATGTGGCATCTTGCATCTGGGAGAAATCTTGAATATCACGGCATTTTTGCAGGCTGAAGCCGAGGTGGCCGGATGAGGGTGGTGGACACGAACGGTGGCCATTTTCCATGGGATACGAAACTCACCTGGCCATGTACCTGGTGTCAGATTGTGGGAGACATTTGGCACTCCAAAAGCAGCCCGAGTTCCAAAATGTGGCATCTTGCATCTGGGAGAAATCTTGAATATCACGGCATTTTTGCAGGCCGAAGCCGAGGTGGCCTGATGACCGTGGTGGACACGAACGGTGGCCCTTTTCCATGGGAAACTAAACTCACCTGGCCATGTTCCTGGTGTCAGATTGTGGGAGACATTTGGCACTCCAAAAGCAGCCCGAGTTCCAAAATGTGGCATCTTGCATCTGGGAGAAATCTTGAATATCACGGCATTTTTGCAGGCTGAAGCCGAGGTGGCCGGATGAGGGTGGTGGACTCGAACGGTGGTGCTTTTCCATGGGAAACTAAACTCACCTGGCCATGTTCCTGGTGTCAGATTGTGGGAGACATTTGGCACTCCAAACGCAGCCTGAGTTCCAAAATGTGGCATCTTGCATCTGGGAGAAATCTTGAATATCATGGCATTTTTGCAGGCTGAAGCCAAGGTGGCCGGATGAGGGTGGTGGACACGAACGGTGGCCATTTTCCATGGGAAACTAAACTCACCTGGCCATGTTCCTGGTGTCAGATTGTGGGAGACATTTGGCACTCCAAAAGCAGTCCGAGTTCCAAAATGTGGCATCTTGCATCTGGGAGAAATCTTGAATATCACGGCATTTTTGCAGGCTGAATCCGAGGTGGCCGGATGAGGGTGGTGGACACGAACGGTGGCCCTTTTCCATGGGAAACTAAACTCACCTGGCCATGTTCCTGGTGTCAGATTGTGGGAGACATTTGGCACTCCAAAAGCAGCCCGAGTTCCAAAATGTGGCATCTTGCATCTGGGAGAAATCTTGAATATCACGGCATTTTTGCAGGCCGAAGCCGAGGTGGCCGGGTGAGAGTGGTGGACATGAACGGTGGCCCTTTTCCATGGGAAACTAAACGCACCTGGCCATGTTCCTGGTGTCAGATTGTGGGAGACATTTGGCACTCCAAAAGCAGCCCGAGTTCCAAAATGTGGCATCTTGCATCTGGGAGAAATCTTGAATGCCACGGCATTTTTGCAGGCCGAAGCCGAGGTGGCCGGATGAGGGTGGTGGACACGAACGGTGGCCCTTTTCCATGGGAAACTAAACTCACCTGGCCATGTTCCTGGTGTCAGATTGTGGGAGACATTTGGCACTCCAAAAGCAGCCCGAGTTCCAAAATGTGGCATCTTGCATCTGGGAGAAATCTTGAATGCCACGGCATTTTTGCAGGCTGAAGCCGAGGTGGCCGGATGAGGGTGGTGGACACGAACGGTGGCCCTTTTCCATGGGAAACGAAACTCACCTGGCCATGTACCTGGTGTCAGATTGTGGGAGACATTTGGCACTCCAAAAGCAGCCCGAGTTCCAAAATGTGGCATCTTGCATCTGGGAGAAATCTTGAATATCACGGCATTTTTGCAGGCTGAAGCCGAGGTGGCCGGATGAGGGTGGTGGACACGAACGCTGGCCCTTTTCCATGGGAAACTAAACTCACCTGGCCATGTTCCTGGTGTCAGATTGTGGGAGACATTTGGCACTCCAAAAGCAGCCCGAGTTCCAAAATGTGGCATCTTGCATGTGGGAGAAATCTTGAATATCACGGCATTTTTGCAGGCTGAAGCCGAGGTGGCCGGATGAGGGTGGTGGACACGAACGGTGGCCCTTTTCCATGGGAAACGAAACTCACCTGGCCATGTTCCTGGTGTCAGATTGTGGGAGACATTTGGCACTCCAAAAGCAGCCCGAGTTCCAAAATGTGGCATCTTGCATCTGGGAGAAATCTTGAATATCACGGCATTTTTGCAGGCCGAAGCCGAGGTGGCCGGATGAGGGTGGTGGACACGAACGGTGGCCCTTTTCCATGGGAAACTAAACTCACCTGGCCATTTTCCTGGTGTCAGATTGTGGGAGACATTTGGCACTCCAAAAGCAGCCCGAGTTCCAAAATGTGGCATCTTGCATCTGGGAGAAATCTTGAATATCACGGCATTTTTGCAAGCAGAAGCCCAGGTGGCCGGATGACCGTGGTCGAAACGAACGGTGGCCCTTTTCCATGGGAAACTAAACTCACCTGGCCATGTTCCTGGTGTCAGATTGTGGGAGACATTTGGCACTCCAAAAGCAGCCCGAGTTCCAAAATGTGGCATCTTGCATCTGGGAGAAATCTTGAATATCACGGCATTTTTGCAGGCTGAAGCCGAGGTGGCCGGATGAGGGTGGTGGACTCGAACGGTGGTGCTTTTCCATGGGAAACTAAACTCACCTGGCCATGTTCCTGGTGTCAGATTGTGGGAGACATTTGGCACTCCAAAAGCAGCCCGAGTTCCAAATTGTGGCATCTTGCATCTGGGAGAAATCTTGAATGCCACGGCATTTTTGCAGGCTGAAGCCGAGGTGGCCGGATGAGGGTGGTGGACACGAACGGTGGCCCTTTTCCATGGGAAACTAAACTCACCTGGCCATGTTCCTGGTGTCAGATTGTGGGAGACATTTGGCACTCCAAAGCAGCCCGAGTTCCAAAATGTGGCATCTTGCATCTGGGAGAAATCTTGAATGCCATGGCATTTTTGCAGGCCGAAGCCGAGGTGGGCCGGATGAGGGTGGTGGACACGAACGGTGGCCCTTTTCCATGGGAAACTAAACTCACTTGGCCATGTTCCTGGTGTCAGATTGTGGGAGACATTTGGCACTCCAAAAGCAGCCCGAGTTCCAAAATGTGGCATCTTGCATCTGGGAGAAATCTTGAATATCACGGCATTTTTGCAGGCTGAAGCCGAGGTGGCCGGATGAGGGTGGTGGACACGAACGGTGGCCCTTTTCCATGGGAAACTAAACTCACCTGGCCATGTTCCTGGTGTCAGATTGTGGGAGACATTTGGCACTCCAAAAGCAGCCCGAGTTCCAAAATGTGGCATCTTGCATCTGGGAGAAATCTTGAATATCACGGCATTTTTGCAGGCCGAAGCCGAGGTGGCCGGATGAGGGTGGTGGACACGAACGGTGGCCCTTTTCCATGGGAAACTAAACTCACCTGGCCATGTTCCTGGTGTCAGATTGTGGGAGACATTTAGCACTCCAAAAGCAGCCCGAGTTCCAAAATGTGGCATCTTGCATCTGGGAGAAATCTTGAATATCACGGCATTTTTGCAGGCAGAAGCCGAGGTGGCCGGATGAGGGTGGTGGACACGAACGGTGGCCCTTTTCCATGGGAAACTAAACTCACCTGGCCATGTTCCTGGTGTCAGATTGTGGGAGACATTTGGCACTCCAAAAGCAGCCTGAGTTCCAAAATGTGCATCTTGCATCTGGGAGAAATCTTGAATATCACGGCATTTTTGCAGGCTGAAGCCGAGGTGGCCGGATGAGGGTGGTGGACACGAACGGTGGCCCTTTTCCATGGGAAACTAAACTCACCTGGCCATGTTCCTGGTGTCAGATTGTGGGAGACATTTGGCACTCCAAAAGCAGCCCGAGTTCCAAAATGTGGCATCTTGCATCTGGGAGAAATCTTGAATATCACGGCATTTTTGCAGGCAGAAGCCGAGGTGGCCGGATGAGGGTGGTGGACACGAACGGTGGCCCTTTTCCATGGGAAACTAAACTCACCTGGCCATGTTCCTGGTGTCAGATTGTGGGAGACATTTGGCACTCCAAAAGCAGTCCGAGTTCCAAAATGTGGCATCTTGCATCTGGGAGAAATCTTGAATATCACGGCATTTTTGCAGGCTGAAGCCGAGGTGGCCGGATGAGGGTGGTGGACACGAACGGTGGCCCTTTTCATGGAAACTAAACTCACCTGGCCATGTTCCTGGTGTCAGATTGTGGGAGACATTTGGCACTCCAAAAACAGCCCGAGTTCCAAAATGTGGCATCTTGCATCTGGGAGAAATCTTGAATATCACGGCATTTTTGCAGGCCGAAGCCGAGGTGGCCGGGTGAGAGTGGTGGACACGAACGGTGGCCCTTTTCCATGGGAAACTAAACGCACCTGGCCATGTTCCTGGTGTCAGATTGTGGGAGACATTTGGCACTCCAAAAGCAGCCCGAGTTCCAAAATGTGGCATCTTGCATCTGGGAGAAATCTTGAATGCCACGGCATTTTTGCAGGCCGAAGCCGAGGTGGCCGGATGAGGGTGGTGGACACGAACGGTGGCCCTTTTCCATGGGAAACTAAACTCACCTGGCCATGTTCCTGGTGTCAGATTGTGGGAGACATTTGGCACTCCAAAAGCAGCCCGAGTTCCAAATGTGGCATCTTGCATCTGGGAGAAATCTTGAATATCACGGCATTTTTGCAGGCTGAAGCCGAGGTGGCCTGGATGAGGGTGGTGGACACGAACGGTGGCCATTTTCAATGGGAAACGAAACTCACCTGGCCATGTACCTGGTGTCAGATTGTGGGAGACATTTGGCACTCCAAAAGCAGCCCGAGTTCCAAAATGTGGCATCTTGCATCTGGGAGAAATCTTGAATATCACGGCATTTTTGCAGGCCGAAGCCGAGGTGGCCTGATGACCGTGGTGGACACGAACGGTGGGCCCTTTTCCATGGGAAACTAAACTCACCTGGCCATGTTCCTGGTGTCAGATTGTGGGAGACATTTGGCACTCCAAAAGCAGCCCGAGTTCCAAAATGTGGCATCTTGCATCTGGGAGAAATCTTGAATATCACGGCATTTTTGCAGGCTGAAGCCGAGGTGGCCGGATGAGGGTGGTGGACTCGAACGGTGGTGCTTTTCCATGGGAAACTAAACTCACCTGGCCATGTTCCTGGTGTCAGATTGTGGGAGACATTTGGCACTCCAAAAGCAGCCCGAGTTCCAAAATGTGGCATCTTGCATCTGGGAGAAATCTGAATATCACGGCATTTTTGCAGGCTTAAGCCGAGGTGGCCGGATGAGGGTGGTGGACTCGAACGGTGGTGCTTTTCCATGGGAAACTAAACTCACCTGGCCATGTTCCTGGTGTCAGATTGTGGGAGACATTTGGCACTCCAAACGCAGCCTGAGTTCCAAAATGTGGCATCTTGCATCTGGGAGAAATCTTGAATATCACGGCATTTTTGCAGGCTGAAGCCAAGGTGGCCGGATGAGGGTGGTGGACACGAACGGTGGCCATTTTCCATGGGAAACGAAACTCACCTGGCCATGTTCCTGGTGTCAGATTGTGGGAGACATTTGGCACTCCAAAAGCAGCCCGAGTTCCAAAATGTGGCATCTTGCATCTGGGAGAAATCTTGAATATCACGGCATTTTTGCAGGCCGAAGCCGAGGTGGCCGGGTGAGAGTGGTGGACACGAACGGTGGCCCTTTTCCATGGGAAACTATACGCACCTGGCCATGTTCCTGGTGTCAGATTGTGGGAGACATTTGGCACTCCAAAAGCAGCCCGAGTTCCAAAATGTGGCATCTTGCATCTGGGAGAAATCTTGAATGCCACGGCATTTTTGCAGGCCGAAGCCGAGGTGGCCGGATGAGGGTGGTGGACACGAACGGTGGCCCTTTTCCATGGGAAACTAAACTCACCTGGCCATGTTCCTGGTGTCAGATTGTGGGAGACATTTGGCACTCCAAAAGCAGCCCGAGTTCCAAAATGTGGCATCTTGCATCTGGGAGAAATCTTGAATATCACGGCATTTTTGCAGGCTGAAGCCGAGGTGGCCGGATGAGGGTGGTGGACACGAACGGTGGCCCTTTTCCATGGGAAACGAAACTCACCTGGCCATGTACCTGGTGTCAGATTGTGGGAGACATTTGGCACTCCAAAAGCAGTTCGAGTTCCAAAATGTGGCATCTTGCATGTGGGAGAAATCTTGAATATCACGGCATTTTTGCAGGCTGAAGCCGAGGTGGCCGGATGAGGGTGGTGGACACGAACGGTGGCCCTTTTCCATGGGAAACTAAACTCACCTGCCCATGTTCCTGGTGTCAGATTGTGGGAGACATTTGGCACTCCAAAAGCAGCCCGAGTTCCAAAATGTGGCATCTTGCATGTGGGAGAAATCTTGAATATCACGGCATTTTTGCAGGCTGAAGCCGAGGTGGCCGGATGAGGGTGGTGGACACGAACGGTGGCCCTTTTCCATGGGAAACTAAACTCACCTGGCCATGTTCCTGGTGTCAGATTGTGGGAGACATTTGGCACTCCAAAAGCAGCCCGAGTTCCAAAATGTGGCATCTTGCATCTGGGAGAAATCTTGAATATCACGGCATTTTTGCAAGCTGAATCCGAGGTGGCCGGATGAGGGTGGTGGACACGAACGGTGGCCCTTTTCCATGGGAAACTAAACTCACCTGGCCATGTTCCTGGTGTCAGATTGTGGGAGACATTTGGCACTCCAAAAGCAGCCCGAGTTCCAAAATGTGGCATCTTGCATCTGGGAGAAATCTTGAATATCACGGCATTTTTGCAGGCCGAAGCCGAGGTGGCCGGGTGAGAGTGGTGGACACGAACGGTGGCCCTTTTCCATGGGAAACTAAACGCACCTGGCCATGTTCCTGGTGTCAGATTGTGGGAGACATTTGGCACTCCAAAAGCAGCCCGAGTTCCAAAATGTGGCATCTTGCATCTGGGAGAAATCTTGAATGCCACGGCATTTTTGCAGGCCGAAGCCGAGGTGGCCGGATGAGGGTGGTGGACACGAACGGTGGCCCTTTTCCATGGGAAACTAAACTCACCTGGCCATGTTCCTGGTGTCAGATTGTGGGAGACATTTGGCACTCCAAAAGCAGCCCGAGTTCCAAAATGTGGCATCTTGCATCTGGGAGAAATCTTGAATATCACGGCATTTTTGCAGGCTGAAGCCGAGGTGGCCGGATGAGGGTGGTGGACACGAACGGTGGCCCTTTTCCATGGGAAACGAAACTCACCTGGCCATGTACCTGGTGTCAGATTGTGGGAGACATTTGGCACTCCAAAAGCAGCCCGAGTTCCAAAATGTGGCATCTTGCATCTGGGAGAAATCTTGAATATCACGGCATTTTTGCAGGCTGAAGCCGAGGTGGCCTGATGACCGTGGTGGACACGAACGGTGGCCCTTTTCCATGGGAAACTAAACTCACCTGCCCATGTTCCTGGTGTCAGATTGTGGGAGACATTTGGCACTCCAAAAGCAGCCCGAGTTCCAAAATGTGGCATCTTGCATCTGGGAGAAATCTTGAATATCACGGAATTTTTGCAGGCTGAAGCCGAGGTGGCCGGATGAGGGTGGTGGACACGAACGGTGGCCCTTTTCCATGGGAAACTAAACTCACCTGGCCATGTTCCTGGTGTCAGATTGTGGGAGACATTTGGCACTCCAAAAGCAGCCCGAGTTCCAAAATGTGGCATCTTGCATCTGGGAGAAATCTTGAATATCACGGCATTTTTGCAGGCTGAAGCCGAGGTGGCCGGATGAGGGTGGTGGACACGAACGGTGGCCCTTTTCCATGGGAAACTAAACTCACCTGGCCATGTTCCTGGTGTCAGATTGTGGGAGACATTTGGCACTCCAAAAGCAGCCCGAGTTCCAAAATGTGGCATCTTGCATCTGGGAGAAATCTTGAATATCACGGCATTTTTGCAGGCCGAAGCCGAGGTGGCCGGATGAGGGTGGTGGACACGAACGGTGGCCCTTTTCCATGGGAAACTAAACTCACCTGGCCATGTTCCTGGTGTCAGATTGTGGGAGACATTTGGCACTCCAAAAGCAGCCCGAGTTCCAAAATGTGGCATCTTGCATCTGGGAGAAATCTTGAATATCACGGCATTTTTGCAGGCTGAAGCCGAGGTGGCCGGATGAGGGTGGTGGACACGAACGGTGGCCGTTTTCCATGGGAAACTAAACTCACCTGGCCATGTTCCTGGTGTCAGATTGTGGGAGACATTTAGCACTCCAAAAGCAGCCCGAGTTCCAAAATGTGGCATCTTGCATCTGGGAGAAATCTTGAATATCACGGCATTTTTGCAGGCTGAAGCCGAGGTGGCCGGATGAGGGTGGTGGACACGAACGGTGGCCCTTTTCCATGGGAAACTAAACTCACCTGGCCATGTTCCTGGTGTCAGATTGTGGGAGACATTTGGCACTCCAAAAGCAGCCCGAGTTCCAAAATGTGGCATCTTGCATCTGGGAGAAATCTTGAATATCACGGCATTTTTGCAGGCTTAAGCCGAGGTTGCCGGATGAGGGTGGTGGACACGAACGGTGGTGCTTTTCCATGGGAAACTAAACTCACCTGGCCATGTTCCTGGTGTCAGATTGTGGGAGACATTTGGCACTCCAAAAGCAGCCCGAGTTCCAAAATGTGGCATCTTGCATCTGGGAGAAATCTTGAATATCACGGCATTTTTGCAGGCTTAAGCCGAGGTGGCCGGATGAGGGTGGTGGACTCGAACGGTGGTGCTTTTCCATGGGAAACTAAACTCACCTGGCCATGTTCCTGGTGTCAGATTGTGGGAGACATTTGGCACTCCAAACGCAGCCTGAGTTCCAAAATGTGGCATCTTGCATCTGGGAGAAATCTTGAATATCACGGCATTTTTGCAGGCTGAAGCCAAGGTGGCCGGATGAGGGTGGTGGACACGAACGGTGGCCATTTTCCATGGGAAACTAAACTCACCTGGCCATTTTCCTGGTGTCAGATTGTGGGAGACATTTGGCACTCCAAAAGCAGCCCGAGTTCCAAAATGTGGCATCTTGCATCTGGGAGAAATCTTGAATATCACGGCATTTTTGCAGGCAGAAGCCCAGGTGGCCGGATGACCGTGGTCGAAACGAACGGTGGCCCTTTTCCATGGGAAACTAAACTCACCTGGCCATGTTCCTGGTGTCAGATTGTGGGAGACATTTGGCACTCCAAAAGCAGCCCGAGTTCCAAAATGTGGCATCTTGCATCTGGGAGAAATCTTGAATATCACGGCATTTTTTCAGGCTGAAGCCGAGGTGGCCGGATGAGGGTGGTGGACACGAACGCTGGCCCTTTTCCATGGGAGACTAAACTCACCTGGCCATGTTCCTGGTGTCAGATTGTGGGAGACATTTGGCACTCCAAAAGCAGCCCGAGTTCCAAAATGTGGCATCTTGCATCTGGGAGAAATCTTGAATATCACGGCACTTTTGCAGGCTGAAGCCGAGGTGGCCGGATGAGGGTGGTGGACACGAACGGTGGCCCTTTTCCATGGGAAACTAAACTCACCTGGCCATGTTCCTGGTGTCAGATTGTGGGAGACATTTGGCACTCCAAAAGCAGCCCGAGTTCCAAAATGTGGCATCTTGCATCTGGGAGAAATCTTGAATATCACGGCATTTTTGCAGGCAGAAGCCGAGGTGGCCGGATGAGGGTGGTGGACACGAACGGTGGCCCTTTTCCATGGGAAACTAAACTCACCTGGCCATGTTCCTGGTGTCAGATTGTGGGAGACATTTAGCACTCCAAAAGCAGCCCGAGTTCCAAAATGTGGCATCTTGCATCTGGGAGAAATCTTGAATATCACGGCATTTTTGCAGGCTGAAGCCGAGGTGGCCGGATGAGGGTGGTGGACACGAACGGTGGCCCTTTTCCATGGGAAACTAAACTCACCTGGCCATGTTCCTGGTGTCAGATTGTGGGAGACATTTGGCACTCCAAACGCAGCCCGAGTTCCAAAATGTGGCATCTTGCATCTGGGAGAAATCTTGAATATCACGGCATTTTTGCAGGCAGAAGCCGAGGTGGCCGGATGAGGGTGGTGGACATGAACGGTGGTGCTTTTCCATGGGAAACTAAACTCACCTGGCCATGTTCCTGGTGTCAGATTGTGGGAGACATTTGGCACTCCAAAAGCAGCCCGAGTTCCAAAATATGGCATCTTGCATCTGGGAGAAATCTTGAATATCACGGCATTTTTGCAGGCAGAAGCCGAGGTGGCCGGATGAGGGTGGTGGACACGAACGGTGGCCCTTTTCCATGGGAAACTAAACTCACCTGGCCATGTTCCTGGTGTCAGATTGTGGGAGACATTTGGCACTCCAAAAGCAGCCCGAGTTCCAAAATGTGGCATCTTGCATCTGGGAGAAATCTTGAATATCACGGCATTTTTGCAGGCTGAATCCGAGGTGGCCGGATGAGGGTGGTGGACACGAACGGTGGCCCTTTTCCATGGGAAACTAAACTCACCTGGCCATGTTCCTGGTGTCAGATTGTGGGAGACATTTGGCACTCCAAAAGCAGCCCGAGTTCCAAAATGTGGCATCTTGCATCTGGGAGAAATCTTGATTATCACGGCATTTTTGCAGGCCGAAGCCGAGGTGGCCGGGTGAGAGTGGTGGACACGAACGGTGGCCCTTTTCCATGGGAAACTAAACGCACCTGGCCATGTTCCTGGTGTCAGATTGTGGGAGACATTTGGCACTCCAAAAGCAGCCCGAGTTCCAAAATGTGGCATCTTGCATCTGGGAGAAATCTTGAATGCCACGGCATTTTTGCAGGCCGAAGCCGAGGTGGCCGGATGAGGGTGGTGGACACGAACGGTGGCCCTTTTCCATGGGAAACTAAACTCACCTGGCCATGTTCCTGGTGTCAGATTGTGGGAGACATTTGGCACTCCAAAAGCAGCCCGAGTTCCAAAATGTGGCATCTTGCATCTGGGAGAAATCTTGAATATCACGGCATTTTTGCAGGCTGAAGCCGAGGTGGCCGGATGAGGGTGGTGGACACGAACGGTGGCCATTTTCCATGGGATACGAAACTCACCTGGCCATGTACCTGGTGTCAGATTTGTGGGAGACATTTGGCACTCCAAAAGCAGCCCGAGTTCCAAAATGTGGCATCTTGCATCTGGGAGAAATCTTGAATATCACGGCATTTTTGCAGACCGAAGCCGAGGTGGCCTGATGACCGTGGTGGACACGAACGGTGGCCCTTTTCCATGGGAAACTAAACTCACCTGGCCATGTTCCTGGTGTCAGATTGTGGGAGACATTTGGCACTCCAAAAGCAGCCCGAGTTCCAAAATGTGGCATCTTGCATCTGGGAGAAATCTTGAATATCACGGCATTTTTGCAGGCTGAAGCCGAGGTGGCCGGATGAGGGTGGTGGACACGAACGGTGGCCCTTTTCCATGGGAAACTAAACTCACCTGGCCATGTTCCTGGTGTCAGATTGTGGGAGACATTTGGCACTCCAAAAGCAGCCCGAGTTCCAAAATGTGGCATCTTGCATCTGGGAGAAATCTTGAATATCACGGCATTTTTGCAGGCCGAAGCCGAGGTGGCCGGGTGAGAGTGGTGGACACGAACGGTGGCCCTTTTCCATGGGAAACTAAACGCACCTGGCCATGTTCCTGGTGTCAGATTGTGGGAGACATTTGGCACTCCAAAAGCAGCCCGAGTTCCAAAATGTGGCATCTTGCATCTGGGAGAAATCTTGAATGCCACGGCATTTTTGCAGGCCGAAGCCGAGGTGCCGGATGAGGGTGGTGGACACGAACGGTGGCCCTTTTCCATGGGAAACTAAACTCACCTGGCCATGTTCCTGGTGTCAGATTGTGGGAGACATTTGGCACTCCAAAAGCAGCCCGAGTTCCAAAATGTGGCATCTTGCATCTGGGAGAAATCTTGAATATCACGGCATTTTTGCAGGCTGAAGCCGAGGTGGCCGGATGAGGGTGGTGGACACGAACGGTGGCCATTTTCCATGGGATACGAAACTCACCTGGCCATGTACCTGGTGTCAGATTGTGGGAGACATTTGGCACTCCAAAAGCAGCCCGAGTTCCAAAATGTGGCATCTTGCATCTGGGAGAAATCTTGAATATCACGGCATTTTTGCAGGCC